>NW_019233501.1:0-163224 GCF_002742605.1 Olea europaea var. sylvestris
TTGAAGAGAATTATTTATTTTGGAAAAATTGTTTAAGATTACATATAAAATGAGAAGCTGAGAAAAAGAAAATAAGAAAAAAAATAGCAAAAGTTTTTTAGGATTACATGTAAAATAAGAAGCTGAGAAAAACAGGAAAAAAGATTGGATCATGATATATAATTTTATTTTTTGCTAGAGATAAAATTTATGTTTGTTGCATCAGTATATGTAAGATTGACTATGTATTTGTAGAAAGAGAAAAATAAATTAAACAATTGAAAATGTCTTTAGTAAGACCGAGAGTGGAGAAACATGTTTGTGATTTTGTCATTTAGGCTATAATAAGTGAAAAAAATCAGTAGAATAAAACTATTTTCCTTCAATTGAAAATTGTAAATAGTATATTTGCTTCTTTAAATTAATAATTTTGGTAGCAAACTGTTAAATACGGAAGACCGTTTATTCTTTTCTATACCATAGAAGATAAAAAATGAATGAAAGGCAGCACGTGAAAGAAACATGAAGGCTATTTGAAGTTGATTTTTTCCCTTGGTTAGATAAATATAAGAATCCGTGATATCAGATTAGCATTAATATAAAGCTCAGTAATGAAATATTTCTTCAAAATATTTTTTGTAAAGTAGCAACATAAATATGTTGGATATACTTCTTACGTACTACTCATAGAAATAGTATGTTTAAAAATAAATCCATGGTTATTGAAATCTACAAATAGGATGTGTTCAAAATGGTTTATTTATATGTTTAAAAATGATAAATTGTAAATATATTTTTAATAAATTATAGAAATTCATATGTTGTATTTTTTAGATTTTTACTAAATAAGATTATTAAACATTAGAATATAAAGTATAATGGTAGCTCTTAAATTTTTTACTAGTTTAGTTTAAATGTTTATGTTCTGTATTTTTATTAAAGTGTAATGTATCCTATGTTAATTTATGTTTTTATATATTGTAAGTAGGTTAATATGGTTTAAACATTTTTATGCAGATAATTTTGTTTTACTTTAAAATATACTAATAGTCTTCTTTAATTTTTTCAGTTCCTATTTGTTAGTTTGGGCTTCAACTATTCCATAAATTATCTTATTATTATTATGGATGCTTCAAACACATGTGATGGAATAATTGGTTGTATGAAGTTCGAAACAATGCCTCATCACGAACAAGAAAACTAAAAGCAAAAGGATAGACGAAATCAACATAGAAGTGGTTGCAACGATCGTCGTAAGAGGATAACTTATCCTATGTCATCTAAGAATAATAATTTTAATATTGTAGAAATGCAACAATGTATAATGGACGATGATTTCAATACTTCTACTTCAAATGAAAAGATACCTAATATTTCCAATCATACATTACAAAGTCGATTTAATGAATTAAATATACCAACAACCGCATATGTATTATCGATAAGCAATAATTGTAAACATTGTGGTGCAAAAAAGATTTCATAGAGAAAGTAAAGATTTTTGTTGTTTTGATGGAAAAGTTCATATCTCTATGCCTAATTTACTGAATGAACTATACAATTTATTCACTTCTAAAAACCTAAATGCATGGAATTTAAGAAAATTGTACGGGGATATAATAACCATTTTACTTTTACTTCATTTAGTGTAAAATATGACAAAGAACTCTTTAAAGTATACAGAGGTATTTACACATTTAGAGTTCAAGGACAAGTATATCATTATGTAAATGAACTTATTCCACAGAATAGTATACCTTCTTATATGCAGTTATATTTTTATGATACAGATAAAGAACTTGAAAATCGTAGGAAAATTTTAGTGAATTTTGTCCAAATCTTGAAGGTTAATCCATATAGTACATTTTTCCGATCGTTAAGTAACATGACTAATTTGCAAGATTATCATATACACATAAGATGCGATTCATGACTTGATCAAAGACTTTTCAATACTCCTACAACATCTAAGGTAGCTACTATAAGGGTAGAAAACGATAAGAATGCTAATCATCGTTTTCGTGATATTATTATATATGGTAATTCTAGTGATTCACATAAAGTTCATTATTATTACGGTTGTTATGATCCTTTACAGTATATATTACTTTTTCCATATGGAGAATCTGGTTGGCATGAAGGTATTGAAAGGTGTAGAAAAAGGTCTTTTCAGCCTGAACATTTGTCTGAATTTGTTGCGTTCTCTATTACGATTACCTCTGCAGCTGAAATTATTGAAAAAGAAAATGAAGGTTTGAAAATATATATATTTTTTGTTTATTTATCTAAGTTTTTTAGCGTCAATATTGTAAATGATTGATAATTTGTTTTGCAGTGCTTAATGGAATGAAGAAATAATTTCAGGTTTCTTGCCGTGGATATTATTCATATAAATTGCAAATTAAGTATTATAGTAAGTCTGTTTTACTTCACAGCGGTAGATTGTTTTAGCAATATATTGTAGATATATATATTAAGATTGAAACTGCATGGTTAGATTATTTTCGTAATAATCAAAAATAAATACGAGCTGAACTTTACCAAGATATTGTAGATAGCATTCAAAATGGAGAAACAAAAGGATATAAAATTGGAAGAAAATTTGTTCTACCTCAGTCTTTTACATGTGGGTCTAAAGATATGTTAAGAAGATATATGAATGCAATGGCTATTGTACAGCGTTATGGAAAATCAGATATCTTTTTTACTGTAACATGTAATCCAAATTGGCCAGAGATTAGGCAGGAACTAATACATAATGATGAGGTTCAAAATCGACCAAATTTAATTGCACGTATATTCAAAGCAAAATTAGAGGAGTTGAAAAATAATTTATGCAAAGAAAATATTTTAGGTCCTGTTGTAACACATATATATGTTATTGAATTTCAAAAAAGAGGACTTCCTCATGCACATCTATTGTTGATTTTCAGTTATGGCCATAAAATATGTTTCGCTGTAGATGTTGATAGGATAGTTTCCTATGAAATTCCTGATGAAAAGAAAACATAATATATATGGCCCTTATGGAGACTTGAATCCGAAAAATGCATGTATGAAAGCGAACAAAGGTTGTAAAAATAAATACCCCAGGGACTATTGTAATACTACTATATTTGGTGATAATTCATATCCTTTATATAGACGTCGTGATAATGGTATTTCTATTAAAGTTAGAGGCCAAATATTAGATAATCGATGAGTTGTACCATATAATCATTATTTAGGCGCAAAATATGACTGTCATATTAATGTTAAAGTATGCTCTTCTATTAAAGCTGTAAAATATTTGTATAAAGGACATGATCGTATTCATTTTTCAATTGCTACAAATGAAATGGGAAAATAAATTGACGAAATTTCATCTTATCAATCTGCTAGATGGATTTCTCCACCTGAACTTATGTGGAGAATTTTTTTCATTTAATTTGGCTGAAATTTATCCAACTGTATATTCTTTACAACTTCATATTGAAAATAATCAACAAGTAAGATATGACGATAATGATGATTTATCTACTGTTATTGAAAATGAAAATACAAAAAAACAATGTTAACAGAACTTTTTGAAGTAAATAAAACGAATGAATTTGCTTGAACATTGTTATATCGAAATTTTCCGACACATTTTGTTTGGAACTCAAACTAGAAGATTTGGACTCGTAGAAAAAAAAATATTGTTATAGGATGAATTGTTACAGCGATTTCATCTGAAGGTGAACGATATTTCTTACATGTTATTCTGAATCATATTCGAGGTCGAACATCATTTATTGATTTACAAACTTTAAACGGAGTAACTGTTAGTACATATAGAGAAGCAGCAAGGTTATATGGTTTGTTAAGTGGAGATAATCATTGTGAAGAATGTCTATCTGAAGTTTTTGTTTACGAAATGCCTATTTCTCTACAGCATCTTTTTGCTACACTTCTTATACTTTGCAGCCCTGATAATCCAAAATTACTGTGCGATAAATTCAAAATTTATATGATTGATGATTATGCACATGAAAATATACCTTTAGAAGTTGCTGAACTACGAGCTTTAGAAGATATAAGTTCTATTTTACAATCATCTGATAAAAACATAGATGAGTATGAAATAGTGTAGACTAATGTAAATATAGATGAAAATGAAAAGTTGAGAAGAATGATTGCAGAAGAAATAACAAATTTGGATATAGAAGGAGGTTATGCTTATGCAATAAGTTTAAATAATGAACAACAATTTGCGTATGATACAATTATGGAAAAAGTGGATTCAGAATTGAGTGGGATCTATTTTATTGATGGTCCAGGAGGAATGGGCAAAAATTTTTTGTATGATGCTCTATTAGCTGGTATGAGGTCTCAAAATTTAGTTGCTTTAGCCACAGCGTCTTCTAGAGTATCTGTATCTCTTTTACCTGAAAGTCGAGCAGTTCATTCAAGATTTAAAATTCCTTTAGAGACAGATGGTGAAGTTAGTTGTTCTGTTAGTAAGCAATCAGCTTTAGAAATTTTGTTAAAGATGTCGAAGTTAATACTTTGGGATGAAGCGCTTATGGTAAATCCTTACACCATTGAAGCAGTTGATAAAATGCTCAAATATATTATTGATTGTAGTTTACCCTTTGGTGGAAAAGTAGTTGTTCTAGGAGGCGATTTTCGCCAAGTTTTACCAGTGATATCGAGGGGGGAAAAAGAAGACATAATAAGAGCTAGCTTAGTGTTTTCTGATTTATGGCCTTTATATTCACATTTACCATTGGTTAAAAATATGAGAGCAAAATTTGATCCTACATTTTGTAACTTTTTGCTTAGAATTGGAAATGGAATAGAAAACAAAGACAATTGTAATTGCATTCAACTTCCAAATAATATAATTATACCATTTGAGGATGAAATTACATCTCTAAAAATTTTAATAAATTTTATTTTTCCGAATATAGAAATATAAAAGGATAATTTAGATACGATGGGAAACCGAGTTATTCTTACTCCAAAAAATGAATGTGTTGATCTTATTAACAAAATTTTACTTAATCAGATTTTCGGTGAAATTTACACATATTATAACTTTGATGAAGCAATTGATAAATCAGAACAAAGCTTACAAGAAGATTTCTTGAATACTTTGACTTTGAATGGGATTCCACCATATTAATTGAACCTTAAAATAAATTGTCCTGTAATGTTATTGCGAAATATCAATTCTTCAGAAGGATTATGCAATGGAACACACCTTACTCGTAAAAAAATTAATAAGAATGTAATTCTTGCTGAAATTACAACTGGTGAATATTCTGGAAATCATGTTTTCTTGCCAAGAATTTCTTTCATACCTCTAAAAAGTGATCAAACTTCAATTCAATTTAAAGAACTCAATTTTCGATTAGACCATGCTTTGCAATAACTATAAATAAAGCACAAAGTCAAACACTTGATTTCGTTGATCTATATCTTCTTGAACCAGTTTTTTGTTATGGTCAGTTTTATGTAGCATTGTCAAGAGCAAAACAAGCAAATCTTTAAAAGTTTTACTGAAACTCTCAAACATTGAAATTCACACAATACATGCACTAAGAACGTTGTGGATACATGTGTAGAACTTTAACTTATTTGTAAGTATTATTCACATATCTTAGTCACTTATTATTATAAATAAGTTAATCATTTTTTTATTCTATAGTTACTGTTAAATTTTTTCTTTAACTAATTAAGCTTTGAAACATTTCAGGCTTTATGATGTTTGTTTACATTTGTTTGTTACACTTACTTTAATTTGGCAACATGACATCTTAAAGTCATCATTGTGGGCAACCATAATTGGGACAGTATTGTTGCTGAATTCATTGCCTCTAATATCTAAAAGGTAAGCTCTATTTGTAGTTTGTATTTTTTTTTTTTTTTTTTTTTTTTTTTTGTTATTAGATTCATATAATTTGGAACTTTGGGGGCAAATATTACCATTAATGTTATTCATGATTTGTATTCTTTATTATATGTTTATAGAAACATATTTGTTCATTGAGAATACATTTTATAAATATTTATGTAACAAATCAATTATTATTTTTTCTACATTTTAGTTGAAAAATTTAATAATATGACTGTCAAACATAGAAAACATAAAAAAATTGTAGAAAAATGCATTTATCTGTTCAACACTTAATATTTCATGGTTTCAACTACAAGTGAAGATATGTATTTTACTTAACTTTCAACAACTTATAAGCTATTTATGATATCTCTCCTTACTCTGAATAAATAAAAATAGTTCCAAAATGTGAAAAAAGTTAACCTTTGTGGAACGTTGAAGATTGTTGTGGCTATTGCAGTAGGTTTGCATTAAATTATTTTGTCGTATTATAAGTTTGCATTTTTTATTTTTATCTTTTTGAAATTGTAATGTATTGCATAATGGCTTATTTTTTGATTTATGAAACAACATTTGTAAATGCGTTGAAGACAAGGAATAACACTAAGACAAAGGCAATTGAAGTTTCAAGTTAAAATTAACTGAATAATGTTAACACTTGGGACGAGTTTATTGCTCGTTATGCAAAATTTACAAATCTGCAGTAATGCGAATTGGTATACAGAAAATGAAGGCCTTTTGAAAGCATTTTTTCCCTTGTGTAAAAAAATATTACTTACTTTAAAATTGTAGTATTCATGCATTATGATATCTTTGATATGAATAATTGGATAGCTGTAGATAGTCCTAGAAAAATCAAATGATTTGTGAAACATTTGTAATTTAATTATCGACAGTGATACTATCTTATCTATTATCGTAAGCTACTTTTTAGTTTTATTTTCAAATTTTTCCTTTTAATTGTTGCATGCATTGTTTTCTTTATCATTTTTTTTTTTTTTTTTTTTTTTTTTTTTTTTGCTATTTTTCTTTGGAAACTATATAGTTTTGTTTATGTATTGCAAACATTTTTATTCTATGTCTTATTCAAAATTAGACAACAAGGAACTATTAGCACTGACTATTGTATTGTATATAAGAACTTTTTATTTCATCTTTAACATCATTTTATAACAAAAAAAAAAACACTTAACTATGGGATTCGAATATATTATTTTTTAAATTTGTTTTATAAAATTTTGAATAAATTTGCTTTCAGAGAAAAAATATGCAAAAAGAGTCAAACTAAAATTGGAAATGAAAATAGAAGTTAGAAATTTTCCACGAAAGGAATTATAATAATATTACTGGGTATTGCATTGTTTTCATTTTATTTGTGTTCAAGGACTGTGAAAATAATATTTTTTTTGTCCCTTTCATATTTGTATTGGTATTTTTAATTTGTTTTAGTCTTTAGTTTGGTTTAGTTCAACAAGCTATTTATACAATTATAAAAGAGAATGTTTTCCCGTCTCAACATACTATAGTTCAATGATTTTTCGTTTTTGCATCTCTTCCCTAAATCATATGTTAGAATTTCATTCATTGTTACAGAAGCTAAGAATTTAATAAAGTTTTTGTATTTGTGAAAAACATGTAGTTGGGAATGTTTCTTTAATTTGTTCATGAAGTGTTGTACTAGCTTCATTTTCTTTATAAATAAGTTATATTAATATATTTTTAGCCGAATAAAATGTTGAAATATCTTTACAGATCCTTCGAGTAATAATTTCTACAAAAGAGCTTGAGCAGTTAGTGATTATGTATATCTTTCTACATTATAACGTTATTTCCATCAAAGATTTTCCATCAAGAATGGCAGATCATATAAACAGTCATCATGCTTTTCTATTGGCGAGGATTTGATCAATAATGGTAAGTTTACTTCAAATATTTAAAAGAATATATTGCTGGATGTTTTAAATGACAATTTTAACTGCTAGATTTGTTTGACTTTCTTTATAACATATTGATTAAAGACCTTTTTTATACTTTGTAAACTTTCCTGAGCATATTTGAAGTCTATGACTATATTTTTTATATTTATTTTTCTAAAGTGGAAATGCTTATATTATAATGTTGACTTAAAATTAAATTTTGTTCTGTACATATAGGTTAAGTTACTTTCGGTTTTGGTACTTTTCCATTTTAGCTAACTAATTTTAATAAGGCAAATTATATCCACATACTTTTATTTTCTTTTTGGAGGTTCAAATTTCTAAGTCTTGTGCCATTTGCATGCACAAACTAAGAATTACAAATACCTTATGAATGTAAACAAAACTAAAAATATAAGAATTTTAGAGAATTAAAAATTATAACATTTTTATGTATTAAAAAACGAAAGTATTCAAGTTTGACACCAAATGAAATATATAATAAAACATAAAATGAACTACACTGTTTAACAAAGTATAAAGTAATTGGGTCACAAATAATTTCTAAAATTTAATTATTAGTGTTCTTTAATCAAAAGTCTTTTTTTAATGCTTTACAGGTAAATCTTCAAAAAATGATGCATGAAGCGTCTTTATCGTAATGAAGGATATATTATGAAGTAGGATTTTTTGGCAAAGGAGATCGTCATTTGATTTTGGCCAGCTAAGTATGAAAGATTTGATGAACAATTCTCACAGTTAAAAAATTTACTTTGACAAATTTTTGCAAATTCACTTGTGTTTTTTGTTACCTAATCTATCTTTTGTTTGTTGTTTTTGATTTTTTGCCCATTCTCGGCTACAAAAACTACCGACTGAAAAGGTAAAATTTGCAATTGTTCGAACATAACTCGTTGAGATTTTATTTATTTTGACGATTTTCATTTCTCTAATATGCGTGTTAATGTCTTTTCGTTGATTTTTGGAGTTGGACAAAAGTATTCGCCCAAGATTCTTACAACAGAGAAGAAAACTATACCTGTGTAAGTCCCTTTCATCTAAAATTTGATTATTTGAGTTTTTAGTTCGAAAATTAAACTGGGTTTGTTGTGTTCTTTTTTATTTCTGATTTTCTGTGATTTCTTCAATTTGATTATTTCCTCAAAAAATAATTTATTTTTCGCATTTTTATTACGAAAATTGAACTGGGTTTGATGGATTCATTTTAATTTTTTACTTTATGTAATTTCTTATATTGATTCATTTTCACTTGATTCTTGATCTTCCGTTTTGTTTCTGGCTCTAATTTATTTACATTTATTTTAAACGTTGCAAATGACTTAGCTTCTTATAAACCAAACAAATTTTGAAGGTTTAGCTAATATACACATCCTCAAAATTAATCTTTCAAACACAATAAACAAAACCTTAAGAAAATAAATGAAACTGGGGAATACTCTCATAAGTATTTCAAAAAATTAGGTGTTATACTCTTAACTAAACACAGGTAAAATCGACAACCTATAATTGAATAAAAAGACATGACAAAGATGATGTACACCTACTATCATTTAACAAAAATTTCTTACTGGATCACAAGTGATGGCAAGAACACAAAATGCAGTAAACACGTGGATGTTAATGGTTAAAATCCAAAGTTACCTCATTAACTAATGCTCGCTCTCCAAAATCACACGCACATTTGCAGCTTCCAAAGCTTGAAGCCCTTTTTTCAACCGCTCAAAAAATGCCTTTGCTTTACCGAAATGCGTTAGGTCAACGAAATTAGCTTACACCAATATTATAAATTGTCTCCTTTCAAAGCCTTAAACATTAAGCAAGTCACATTTCTAACAACCTAACCTATTCAACCAAACTTACATGTCTCAATCTACTACAATCCCTTAACATTAAGCAAGTCACATTTCTGATGTTTGTTTATAATAAGTCAATATTCGCTGCATATTCTAGGGTTTGTTTTGGTCTTTGAAATCATAGAATAAAAGTTTTGATTTTTGATTAGTTATTTATTTGATTTTGCAGCTTCCTCTTTCTTTATTGAAGACCACTCAAGTCACCCCATGGTATAATTTTCTCTTCTTATTTTCTATTTGAAATTGATGGCAAGTTGGACTGAAGTTTAAAATTTTACTTACAAGTAAAAGTATATTTTATAATAAATAACTTTTTTATTGACTAAAAATATACGATTTGTAAGTTACTTATTTTTGATGTAAAAATTACTTTAAAATAAATAAACTTTTTGCTTAAAAGTAAGAAAAAGTATTATACACAAATATGTTTCACACAAAAAAAGTAACTTGCTACTTTTGTTGAGTTAGGAAAACATGTTTAAAAAGTTCATTTGTTGTGGCTTTTATTATGAATCGTAAAGATTACCTATAGCTATGGTGTCAAGATTTGTTGCCCTTATTTAATTATTTTTGTTATTTAAGTACGGTTTTTATGATGATCTAAAATGGATCTTCATATGTATTGGAAAGTATGGGGATAAACAAAATCCTCAGTTGTTAATTTACTCTGTTATTGGATAAATTCATTTCATTAATTCATGTTTGTTCATTTCGTGAATTTGGTATTATTAAGTCTTAAAAACAATATTTTTTTAAACAATTACAGATTACATTTATTTTTGTCTAATAGATGTATGAGTAATTGTATTCATATACATATTGGTATGTAATTTTCTTTTGACACTTTCGATTTTTTATACCGACAAAAACTATATATTCTAAACTCATAGAAATAAATCAAGGAAAGCATACTATGCCATGTGAACTTGAAGTTTTCACAAGCATCCACAACCACAAGTGACAAGGTAAAGAAGCTCAACTAAGATTTGAGACACTGGGGTTTTTATATTATTATAAGTATACTTATCCTGGTCGAAAAACTGAAAGAAATTTTGTTTTACATATTGAAATTTCAATGGTATTTACACATAAGATTTGAATTTGAGTGGGTAAAAACTCCCTACCTTCTTTTAGATGGCATTATGGATTAAAAAATGGCAATGAATCCCAATCCTAAATCTGAACTTTTAATACATAACTTCTCTGTTCCACAAATCTGATTAATAGGAACTCTAAATTATGGATTCATATATTCCACTTCAAAATATGATAAGGAAAATAACATGAAATGAATCTCCCTTATTTATCTACAACCTAATATTTGGAAATCCTTAATTATAAATCAAAATTCAAATCCAATCCTAAAATTACTACATTCCATTGGCCGAGTTGTTAGGGATAAACAAAGAGGGGGACTTACTTTGACAAAAGAATAGAGAAATTTGACAAGTCAATAAATTTATTAAATGTTCAATTTTTGGTAGCCGATGTAAGAGAATGAATCTAATTCAAGCAGAACATAAAAAATTACAAAGACTAACTTAAAAAATCCCAAGATAAGATGTAAAGATGAAAGGAGGTAGTGTGTTCCATCACAAATTGATTGCATTTAAAAAACATAAACAAAAGAAATGCAATCTCATTGTAACTTTGCCAAGCAAATTAGCCATTAATCGACTGTGAACAAAAGCTTAAACTTCATTTCTACAACACAAGATAGAGTCTCTACTTAAAATCATTAAAGAGCATACTAAATGTAAATCATTAGATTGGGAGCTAAACCAAAGAATGTAAATAGTTGCCTGTGCTTTAACAAAATATTCAATACTAGGGTTCTTTATTATCAAGCATATGTGATTCCTATCATATACCTCTTTATTTCCATGTACCAAAATTACGTTAGATTTATATATATATATAAATTTTATGATTAATAAATAGTTTTTTAAATAATTTTTGCAGATGTTGTTAGAATACATATTATCTCCAAATCAATGGTTCTCTGCTACCATTACTTAATTTGTAAATCATCGGTATCTTAAAGATTTTGTAGAACTTATAGATGGAGACAATCAAGCTTCTTTATTATGCAGTTACTTTCACGGATTTATCTATGGAAGTATGTATAAAGAACAAAATGAAAAATTTAGTAGCAAATTATTACACGAGTTCATAATGAGACTTATCAACTATGGCAAAAATAATGAAGTTTGGCTACGATTACAATATCATGTGACCCGTTTTAGCATGCAAGAATTCTATCTAATCACTGGATTACCATGCCATGAAGTTGTTGATCTAAATTTTTAGGGATGAATACTTCAATGGTACAAAAAGAATTACTATGAAAAGACTTTTTGAAGTATTTCACACGTGTCAAGATCGAGAAGATAAATTCAAGTTAGGATTAATTCTGTTCGTCGAATGCGTTTTAAAATCAAATGGAGGACACATCGATTTTAGAACTCTTAGAATGGTTGAACAACTTGATGAGTTTCTTATGTATTCATGGGGATGTAAAGCATACTTTGTTTTATTAAATTCATTGCAAGAATCACACCTCGAAAGAATACTAAGTATGTAACAAAATGATCAAACAAAATGTAAATATTCGTTACATGGTTATCCACTTGCATTCCACGTATTTTTCTTTTATTTTTTTCCCTGTTACGTATAATTTAGTCATATAAAAACTTTAATATTTCGTTTTACTTTTATTTCAGTATTGGATATATGAAGCTTTTCCTCAAATTGGATAACGAAGTCCAAAATAGTATTTATAGAACAAATCGTTAAACTTTTTTTTTTTGGCTACTCAAGAGGTATGATTTATTTCAATTTATAATTAAATATGTATTTAATTATTTATAAATAAATTTAAAAACATAAATATAATATTTTATTACAATTATAGATTGAAGTAATTGCAGTATTGAATCCTACTGAAGAAGAATTAGAAATATTCTGGTATACAAATCTTTCACTAACAACTGACAACCAACACTGTATACTAGATGGCATAGTTAGTGGTGAATTCAACAATATAACACACCAAATTCCAGCTGATAACATACATATGCAAGAAACAGCTATAGGCACTTCAGCTCGAATTAGATCTACTTCTTCTGATAGCTTAAACTATGTAACTAAATAAGATATGGATAAGATGTTCAACATATACAGACAACAAGTAGTGTCAGATGTATTTGGTTTCTATGAAAAAATAAAAACACAATGATTGAAGAATCAACAAAACAAGAAACTCGCTATCATACAATTCTTGAAAAGCAAGAAACTCACTGTCAAATGATTCTTGACAATCAAAAATAATTTTTTGAACATCAGCAAAAAAGCCAACAAAACTACTTCCATAGCATGCAATCTTATGCGGATACCAATTTCAGTTCAGCCAAATCTTACATTGATGAACAAAATCAAAGTATACAGAATCAATTACCCGACTAGAAATCACACGTGGAAATGATGTCAGCTCTATACAACGAGATGTGCCTCCCCGTACAAGTCCAATTGATTTCGAAATCCCTTCAACATCTGAACATATTGAAGACATGGAAAGGTCGATGAAAGGGGAAAAAAAAGGTAAGCAAAAACGGACACAATCTTCATCAACAACGTCAACTAATACTTTAGAAGACTATAACATCGACAAGTATAAAAACATTAGAGAATGGATATTACAAACTCCATCAGAGTAAGATATTCAATTTTACGTTGCTAACTTAAATATTATAATTTGTATTTTACTCAATTTAAATTCTTTTATGCAGCGCATATTGGAACGATGGAATTGACAATCTATACGGAAAACAATAGCTAGAAAATATACTAGATGAAACAAAAAATATAAATATTATGGTAAGTAAAATTTAATAATCATAATTCATTTTTCTCCATTATTAATATATCTAATTTACATTTTTTTTTTACTAGCATATTGATATAGAATTAAAGCTATTGAGAAGACTTATTATCGTCGGTTCTCCCCTACTTTCTAAAGAATATGCAATCGTGGACCTTAGATTCGAAACTGAATGTGTTCATTGGTATACAAATATGAAAGAAGGAACTGACCATTCTACAACTAATTTCAATGCAAGGAGAATTGCCAGTATCTGCTCGACTGTGTATAACATACAACTATTTATTAATTCCATCAGCAGATCCATGCAACACTTTGTTTCTTTTTCTTGTTGATTTTCGAAAGTGAAAATTTCATATACATGATTGCAATCACAACATTCATACATCGGAAGAAATCAGAGCATATGCAGAACCAGTATTGATTATAGTGGAATCATTATTAATCTCTGCACACATTTTCTTCAGCAAACCAAGTTTAAGAAAACATAGAAATAAACATATGAAAATAGAAATCATACCGTATCTACCTTGTCAAAAGAATGGGAAAGTATCTCAACTATTTACCATGATATTTAATTTTCTATTTAATTTAATTTTATATATTTACAGTATTAGTATAATCTAACTTCAAATTGTTTTTTCTATATGCCAAATTCTGGAGTTTTCCTTCTCAAATACATAGAATGCTTCGTTTTCAAATATCCATTGGAATCAGTTTCGCCAAGGAAGATAAGTTTATACAGACAAAAAATCGCAACAAATATTTGTCAAAATGAATATTTTTTACATCCCTGTTTATGCTAATTCTAACAAATTATCAAAATACAGTAAGATTCTTAAAATACAGTAAAATTCCTTTATCAAAATTCAATGTATAATCTTATATTCATAACTTTAAAATTATTTATTTTAAATATTTCTGTACATGGAAATAAATATAGGTTGTTCGATAAAAAATATGAATAAATACTTAACACATGAGATTTCAAATTGTCGAAATCACATTTTATAAAGGAGCAAATTATTGTATTTTGATGACGGTTAGCATAATTTCTCAATAAGGTTGGTAAATCTATTAAACCGTTCTATAATTTTAATGTTATGCTTTTTTCACTTTTTCCATTACACATTTATCTATTGCATTAATTAACACTTTTATTATTTTAACTCTATGATAAAGCTCAGCTACAAGACGTCCTCGGTCTTTGCTTGTCTGAAAAATTTTTGATCCAAATTTGCGAATACAATCCAAGGTACATTCACTTTCGTGCATTATAGTGCTTTCATTTGGATGCATTTATTTTTTTACAGTCTAAAACTTGACGACCTTTACATTTTTGTCCTGCATTTATTTTATATTTCTATTGATTGTGATGTAATATATAAGTATACCTTTTCATTTTGAAAAGTTTATTTTGCTAATTAGAAATCATATTTTGATTTTTTTCTGAATTCAGGATTATGTAAATATGCTTAGTATAATATAAATTTCCTCCATTCCTTCATTTCATAGTTGAGCCTGAATTTCCAAACATTAGTCAGGCATTTACCACTTTGTATGGTTAATGCTATCGCATGTCTGCATATTTGTTTAAAGCTTCCACTAAATCAAGTATTACATAGTCAGACATCTGTGTGTCATTACGGCCTTGAGCCATCCATTTCTCTATAGCCAACTTTGCACAAAGCATATTAGTATATAATTAAATGTTAAGATATTCTGCAGGCTTCTTTTACCATTGCAAAAGATCTTAATGCTATTGTGATTACATTCAGACAAACTCAAGAACACGGATTTGGCCTATACTTGTGCTTCATTTTTTTTTTTTTTTTTTTTTTTTTATTTTTTTTTTTTTTTTTTTATCAATTTTATGATTACATGTTTTACCTCAACTTCGATGCTTGAATTAAAGTGTTGAGTGCTATCTTCTTCTATGGATGAGTAAAAACATGAATTTAGTTTTACTTCCTACCTTAATATGCATCATCTTTTTGACGACCTCAGGTTCAAGTTTCCAAGGGTTGCTAAAACTTAGTTAAAAGTTTCAAGTATGAAACGTGAAGGAAAATTATACCGGATTATCAAAAATAAATGATTAATACCATTATAACAATAAACTAATCTTTTCAAAACCAAATGACCAATTCAATAAATTTTGACATTAAACAAAAAGTACTTCAACGATAATCATTTAAATCCTTTAAAAAAAATCCCCATGAGCTTGTTTTCACATTGGTTCTGATTGGAGATCATTCCAACATTGTGGACATATACCTTATTGTAAAAATTTTTGTTGCAAACACTTTGTAAGTCATCTATTGCTTAGAACACCATATTTTTCTGTACTAGACAACGATAGAGCTCACGTAGTAACTTTAATACTTGCAACAATATTTCTTTCCTTCCACTCATCAATCATTGCCTTTAGAGCCATACGAGCACTTGAATTGTGCTCTTTAGCTTCAATCCAAATTTTCAACAGACAATTTATTTTCCAGTGCACGTAGAAGCCATCCTAAGATCTATAGAGTTGCGCAATAACCAGCACAGATGGTTCATGAAATAGTATTTAGTTAAATCAAGTACCATCTTTGCTTAGTTTTCCATTTCCTTGTACATGTTCTTGCTTTACCGTATCACTCCTTTCTTCTAAGCCAAAATGGCTTTCTTATCTAGAGTAAAAACATGAATTTTTCATACTGCATTTTTTGTTAATGAATAAAATACCTATTACTCAATAATATCTAGTATCATTAAAGTTAAATATTACTTCTTTTCTAATTTTATAATTTCATATATTTTATCTAAGATATATTAATTTTACATTTTAGCAATTTCCTTTTCCAGGTTTGTTAAGGGATGCAAATGACTTTATTGTACTGAGTTTCATATTCAGGTGGCAAATCTTAGGAAGTTGGAACAATTCCATGAAGTCATTGTTGTCTCTCCCATATTTGGTAAAACTAAACCTTTGGAAAATGCTAAAATATTTTATAATGTTTCTTTATACACTTAGTTTTAGTCTCTTAGTTTTATATCTAATTTTCTTACAGACCAATGAAATAGTCTCTTTGCATAGTTGGAGTGTGGATCAAATGCATAGTTGATTACATTACCTTACCTACTTTGTAAGGTCTTTCATCATATTGTCTTTGCATATTAGTTGCTTCTAAAAGAGATCTTTCATCACGTAGGAAATATTTGTAAGGTCTCATTTCAACTCTGCTATTGCTGCTGTTCATGCTCAACCAATGTATATGTGGGGATTACCATAGGTATTTCTTAAACTGTATACATACGTGCACACACACATTTATATAATTATATTTTATTTGATGGTCAAAATACATTTAAATCTGCATGGCATTCTTTCGGTTAAGTTAGCAACTGTAAGTTTATCTGTGTCGAACTATTTAAAGTAAGTACTCTATTGGATATTTTTCTAAATTACAAAAGCCCTGATGAAATTTAAATCACTCTAGGAAGAGGAGGTGGAAGTTCCTGTTGTCAAAGAGTGCGAAAAAATCGTCCACAGACAAGGCTGCTGTCGATCCTACTCCCCAGAGCACTACTAAAACTAATGTCAACATGAAAGATACTAAAGGCTTTACTGATATCTTGATGTAGATCGAATCTACAACCACGCAATAACAATAACACACACGGAATGAACTCAAGAAATCAGCACTTTTCTTATTTCAAGAACAACCAAAAAAAACCTAGGAGGCGTTTTCCAAGCCTTAAATACGAAAAGAACAAATAACCTACTAGGCCAGCAGTCCTTTAATGGACTGGGCTACAAAATGAAAATAAGAAATATTGAAAAAAACATACCAAGAAACTATAAATGCTGTTTTGACTTAGTAAACAAATTTAAACTGCCAAAATTCATCATACGTCACGGCAAAGTAGTAAGTTCATTCAGAATTGTTGCGAGCTTTCTAAAATAGGGTTATGGACCAGAAATGAACACTGTATGCGAAAGTTATGTCAATTTTTTCGAACGTCGACAATCCGAGTGTTCCATGTACACAAGCGCCCGTTCTTCCACACGAATCTCATCATTCTCCCCAAGGTCAATGGAATTCGCCCTCGAATCAAAACTGGTAGCACTGTCATCTATGTTGTCTCCATAGTATGGCAAAAGATACTTCACATTAAACACATCAGAAGTCCGGATATGAGAAGGAAGTCGAAGGCGATAGGCGTCGGGATTAATCTTTTCTATAATTTCCACTGGACCAATGGTACGAGGTGCTAATTTTGAATGATCATGAGATGGCACTCGATCTTTAGTTAGCACCGCTCAAACATAATCCCCAACATCAAACTCAACAGAATGTCGATGCTGGTCAGCTGCCTCTTTATACTTACGGTTGGATTTCAACAGATTAGCTCTTGTTTCCTCATGAACTTGCTACAAACTACGAACAAAGTCAACAGCAGTCCCATGCAACTGGGTCTTTAAGGGCAGAGTCAATAAGTCAACAGGGCTGCGAGGCAAGATACTATACACAACCTAGAATGAACTGAAACCGGTGCTCCTATTTTAAGCATGATTATACGCAAACTCTACCTGGCTAAACTGCTGATCCCATGAGCGAAGATTATCCCCAACTAGGCACCGCAACAAATCACTCAAAGAATGTTTAATTACCTCAGTCCGCCCATCTGTCTGAGAGTGGAAGCACTGCTAAAATTGAGTGACGTATTAACTGACTTCCATAAGCTCCGTCAAAAGTGACCACTGAACCGTGTGTCTCTGTCAGACACAATAGAAGTGGGTAACCCATGAAGACAATAAATCTCTCTAAAAAATAGTTGTGAAACCTTGACAGCGTCAGTGGTACGCTTACAAGGAATGAATTGTGCCATCTTCGAAAAACGATTCATAACCACAAAGATAGAGTCATTACCACGCTGTGTGCGCAATAAACCCAGGATAAAATCCATGCTAATATCAGTCCACGGAGCTGAAGGCACTGATAATGGTTGATAAAGGCCAGCATTCGTGGCTTTTCCTTTTGCCACGTGGCACACCCTGTACCGGGAAACAAACTTCTCCACTTCACAACACATAGTAGGCCAGAAAAATAAAGCACTAACTAGAGCCAAAATGCGATCTCGCCCAACATGACCCTCGTCGTGAAGCTCCTCAATCAATTTTCGATGAGGACTACAATCTGGTATACACAACTGAACACCTCGAAACACAACCATCCTCTGACAGAAAGGGGAATGGGATCCCTGCAATAAACTGTGGAAAATGGGGCCAAAATAAGGATCATCAGCATAAAGAGAGGCAAAGGTGTCAAACTCGGTAACCGCCACCTATAGACGTGCTAATAGCCCATGCCGCCGACTGAGTGTGTCTGCCACACGATTAGAAGAACCAGCCTGATGCTTAATGACAAAGTTGAACTGTTGTAAGAAGGCAACCCATGATGTACGATGGGCAGACACAGACTCTTGACTGGACAAATGTTTGAGGGCTTCATATCACTGTATATGACAAATTCTCGCTTAAATAGATAATGTCGAATGGCATGAACAACGGCATAAAGTTCTGCATCATAAGTGTTATATCTCCTACGAGCCCCTGCTAATTTCTGACTGAAATAAGCTAGTGATTTTCCTTCCTGACTAAGGACAGCTCCGATGCCGGTTTGGAGGCATCACAATGTAATGCGAAAGGCTTTGTGAAATCAGGCAACGTAAGTATCGGGGCTAAATTACAAACGCCTTCTTCCCCTCAGGAGTCCACTGAAACTTACTCTCCTTCATGCAATTAGTAATGTGAGACATGATGCGACTAAAGTGCTGAATAAATCGTCGATAAAACAACGCCAAGCCATGGAAACTCCGCACATCAGAAATTGATTGTGGCCATGGCCACTGCCGGATCGCATCAACCTTAGCAGAATCCATTTTCACCTCACTAGCTGACACAACAAACCCCAAAAACAAAATATTATCGGTATAGAATACACACATTTTTGCGGCCACAAAGAGTTTCTCCTTGCGCAGAACAGTAAGGACTTCCCTTAGATGCTCACCATGAGACTCCTCCGACCCACTGCACACTAATATGTCATCAAAGTATACAACAACACACTTACCGATAAACGGTCAAAGTGCTTGGTTTATCACCCACATGAACGTGCTCGATGCATTGGATAATCCGAAGGGCATAACTAGCTACTCAAATAATCCCTCCAGTATCTTAAACGTTGTCTTCTACTCATCACCAGGGCGGACTCTGATCTGATGGTAACCACTTTTCAAGTCCAGCTTGGTAAATACTGTTGCTCCAGCCAATTGATCAAGTAAGTCATCTAATCTCGGTATCGAAAAGTGGTAACGAACTGTTATTTTGTTGATGGCTCTGCTGTCTGCACACATCCGACAACTCCCATCTTTTTTGGCACTAGAAGAGCGGGGACTGCATATGGGCTAAGGCTTTCTCTTATGTAACCCCTCTGCACCAACTTCTCTACTTGTTTCCTTAACTCTTCATGTTCTGCTGGGCTCATTCGATAATGTGGATGGTTAGGCAACGACGCGCCTGGTACTAAATCAATCTGATGTTGTATATCCTGCAAAGGTGGAAGATCTTGCGGAAGGTCATCTGGGAACACATCGTGGAATTTAGACACGAAGGCGGCAGCTTTGGGGTGAAGACCAACCCCCTCGGTTGCTATAGGAATTGTCGACACTCCCGTCGCCCCAGTTCTCACTAACACCAATACAATATCTTCTGCCAACATCTCATGTACAAACAAGGATCTAGAAAGTAGATTACTATTGTCCCTTGCCGAAAACATACAATGAGTATCCTTAGAGGATAGTAGTACAATCTTTTTACCCGAAAAGTTGAACATGTACGCATTCCGACGTCCTTCATGATACACATCCCTATCAAACTGCCAAAGACAACCCAACAATAGATGACACGCGTCCATAGGCATCACATCACACCAAACACTATCACGATACACACTGCCAATAGAAAAAGATACCAACACACGTCTAGTAACACAAATTTCATTACCTTGTCTCAACCATGCCAAGTTATAAGTAGCAGGGTGAGGTTCGGTGTTTAACTGTAGCTTCTACAAAGCGGCTTCAGAAATCACATTTTCACAACTGCCCGAATCAATGATGAACCTGCAAACCTGTCCTCTAACGATACATGGGGACAGAAAAATGTTGTTTCGCTGCAGGTCCTCGGACGAACCCTTATGCGTAAGGCACGCCCGCCGTACCACTAAAAGGGCACCGTGTCACCTGTATGCACAACTTCGGTCTCTTCTTCTTCATTCACCACATGAACAACATCGACTTGTGTTGCTCCGACGAACAAGCCTGGGCGTAACTGTCCTTCCTTTCTCAAATGACCAAAACTACCACACCCAAAGCACTAACTACCACTCCCTCGTCCACCAGAAGGAGCCCAGCCACCCGAACTAGAAGTTGGAGGGGCCGCTGGCCGAGTGTTTCGATCAATGCCCTGACCCCTAGATGTAGAGGATTGGGACGGACCAAATGTGGGATTTGGGGCAAATGGTCGACCCCCACCTCTAGATGGACCACCAGAAAATGCCAACTGTGGAACGGTGTAGTTGTTGATTTTCAGCTTGAAGTGCACGCTGATGAGCCTCTGAAACAGACACCGACGAAAACATATTAAAAACATCCTGCAAATTAAACCATAGTCCACCAATGTAGCGTGCTACCAACTGGTCTTCTGATTCTCCCACATCATTTTACGCTATTAATTGGTAATGCTCTGTAGAATATGCATCTACAGAACAACTGCCTTGCCTTAAATTCTGTAAGCGTTGATACAAGGTCCTGGCATAACTAAAGGGAAGAAACGCTGCCTTCAACTGTTTCTTCATTTTTTTCCCATGACTGGATTTTGCCTTATCCTAACGGATCCGATTCTGCTTTAGTCAACCGCGTAAACGGGTCGTCACCAAAGGTACCCTCTTTTTGTCAAGCACTTCTTTGTAATCTAAAATCTCCTCTACTGCTGCTAGCCAATCGAGGAATTCATCCACCTCGATCCCACCGTGAAACTCAGGTATATCAACCTTGATTCCAGATTCTCAACGCTAGAACGCGTCCTGCTGTGGCATACGAGGCTCATGAACGCGATCGCTACGTGCCTCCGATAAGTTTTCCTCATCAGACCTCTCACCTGATTCATATCCACCTTCCTCATCACTTGTTGGGACACGACGTTGGGGAGCATGAGGTGTTCCGTTCTACACCACATTCGCTACCCACGTCATAAATTGATCAAATCGAACTATCAACGCCGCAACTTGGTTACACAGATCTATAACCTCGTCAACATGGCCACCACGACCAGTACGTCCTCTACCACGAACCATGCTCTGATTCCAAATGATGTAAATCGAATCTACAACTATGAAATAACAGTAACACAAACAGATTGAACTCAAGAAACCAGCACTTTTCATATTTCAAGAACAACCAAAGAAAATCTAGGAAGCATTTTCCAAGCCTTAAATACGAAAAGAACAAATAACCTACTGGGCTAGCAGTCCTTTAATGGGCTGGGCTACAAAACGAAAATAACAAATATTGAAAATAACAAACCAAGAAACTGTAAATGCTGTTTTGACTTAGTAAACAAATTCAAACTGCAAAAATTCATCATACATCATGGCGAAGTGGTGCATTCAAAATCATCGCGAGCTTTCCGAAATGGGGTTATGGGCCCAAAACGAACACCGTATGTGAAAGTTATGTCAATTTTTTCGAACATCGACAATCCAAGCATTCCATGTACGCAAGCGCCTGTTCTTCGACATGAATCTCATCATATCCCGGATGTTGAAAATGATGTACCAGAATCGAGAAATACGCCTAATCAATGAAAAACAAACGCTAAGATTATTTAGCAATGATTAATGTAAACTTAGGAAGTTGTTTGGTACTATTTATTAGAGCCTGGCTTAATTTACTACATATTTTCACAATTTTCTGCTCTTTATTACCAATTGCAAACTGTTCAGTTATTCCTTCAATTGTCACTTCTTTTACACTCCTATTGCAAATGCTCAATTGTTTATTTTCCCTTCTTCCCTATTTCTCATATGTGAAAATAAAAATATAGTGTTAAAAATGTCTGCTTTATAGTTCATATTTTATGGTTGATGATGAATAGAATACAAATACTTCACGTCATTTTCATTTTTGTTCTCTCTTTTTTAGAAAGATTGCTTTGATATATTTACCTCTTTAAGAAAGCTCCTTTTTGTGTTTCTCATGAGAGGGAAAAAGAGAGTGAAGAACTTTAATGAGCTACTCTTCTCTTTTAAAATTTATTATTTTTTGTCTATTTGTCGAAAAAAATCAATTAAATACTTTCTTCGCTTCCCAAAAATTCATTCAATATAATTCTCTCTCGTGAATACTCAATACTCAAAAAAGTCAACACACTAATATCACCTTCAAGAAAATTCAAGCCATGCATTGCATGGCCAGAAACTAGTTATAAATATAAATCAAAAATAGCATATTATGAAATCTTTTATATCTAATGGGTATATATGATTTTTTTCCCAATTATAATCCAACAAAAAATTATTGTAGTTAATTCACCGTCACGTTATAATGTGTTCCTCTTCTCTTTGAGGGGAAAAAGGAAAGGGGATTTGGCAGTCTTGTTAATTTCTCACCTTAAACCACAACTTGAAAAGCTACTCCAGATACACTATTGAGTCTGTCTGAACGTGCTAATTTCGCAGTCAAGTGCAAAATGTTGTGTTCAGAATTATGATCTGTTTTCAAAAATATTAAATCTTTAATAGTTCCTATGTCGTAGATGAGGCTAAAGACTCTCTCTTGTTGGTGAACAACAGCAAGATGAAATATGGATTTATAATTTAAGACTCCTCTCCATATAATATCAGGATATAAGCCGATAGGCAGAGTCAAAAACTCAACATTCCCAATTTTTGTAGCCAGATAAAGTATAGGAGTCTGGCTAAATAGGTTTGAAATTTCCGAGCCCTCTAAAGTCACAATCTGTTCCAAGAGCTTCTCTACCAACTGACCGGGTTGTCTCCGCTTCTCAGTTGAACCACGTATCCTTTTGAGACCTACAAATCTTTGCTAAATTATTTCCAAGATTCATGTTAACCACAGAGCCAATAATTCAACAAAAAAAATAATAATAAAAATAAAAATAATAAAAAATAGAAAATCTAAGAAAAAGTGAAATAAATCCATATATTGATCATTCACGCATAAAGCCTAGTCTTTAAACTAATACTAGAGAATGCACGTGCAGTGGTGATGTATTGTAAGTAATAGTGTTGGATTTTGTATATTATTTTTCGTGGGATTTCAGTGAAAATAAAACCTGATTTGCATAAAGATTATATTGGATTATATAAATTGTGTTCACACGTATTTTCATTGCTAATGGTAATACTAAGCAAAAAGTAGAGTTGCATAAAGATTATATTGGATTTATAAATTGTGTTCACACGTATTTTCATTGCTAATTGTAATACTAAGCAAAAAGTAGAGTTGTTTCATACTGTATTTGGATACATATGTTTAACATGCTTATACGTACAATAAACAAAAGCCAGTACGACAAATGGAGCTCTAGGGAGTCAGGTGTGGTAGATTGTGGACATAAGCATCCAAAAAGAATCAAAATGCATATTTGAAATTCTCAAGTAACTACTTCTGCTCTAGCTTTTTGTTTGCTGGCTATCAACTTCATGTGTAAACATTCTTCCAATTGGTGAGCTATTTGTTGATGTTTTATGTTTGCATTGCAGGTTGAAGAGATGTTTGTGAAGTGTTCGGTTGCATTCAAATAAGCTTCAAATTCACATATACATAATCATCGAAAAATATCTTAGATGCTAACTTTAGTTGCTCAAAATCAACATTTATCAAGAAAGAAAGAAACAGATCTCGAAGGAACACAGTTTCACCTCAAAATTTAGAAATAAGAAAAATAGCATTCGAAGGATTTTTTAGAATTAATAGCTTTTACACAAGCCTTCATTTACTCAAAAAACAGGTTTGTGCATATATATTTTGGTCAAATAAAATAGATAATGATATCCACCATCCATAATTACAAAGTCACACAAACTTGGAGTTGATTAATTTCCACACACAATTTATCTGACGTGTATAAAGAAAATTCCCAATTTCTTCATCTGTTAAGAACACTTTCTAAGTAAACAAGCTCCTCTGAGATTAATTTAAGGGGAAAAAAAAAAGAAGGGAGAGAAATGAAAATGCAATCCATGCCCTTTGCTCCATGAGAGAGTACAGAAAAATCATTGGCCATTAACAACAATATATAAAAGTAGCACTTTTGGCACATAATCAAGACGGAAAAATATGAAGGACATCAGATTGCTAAAAGCATTATTTGTGCTAAGCATATTTTGAGGTTCTCCCAAACATTATATTGTCTTCTGCATATCAATCAACACTCACAAGGACAAATTTTGCACTAACCGTGTCTAATGGCAGTATTACTGTATTTCAAAACGCAAATGGTACTTGTTCAAAGTGACAGTGGCAGTTCAAGTTCTCCTTTAAGAATAGCAATTGCCAACTGCAATGAAAATCATACTATCACTAAATTTTGATGCAGTTGCCTGGAATATAAAAGAACAAAACACATGTTGAAGAGGCAAGAGCGTCATGAGATTGGAATGTTTTTTGCATAGAACTAAAGATGATCATGTATATTAGAGTTAATTAAGTGATCTTACTATAACACGGAGGAGATGTAAACTAAAACTAACATTTATTCACATAGCCCATTTCAAATCTAATAGTTCCTAACCAAATGACAAAAAAAATTTATTTCAGTTAAGTGATCTCAATATAACATGGACGAGTGGTAAACTAAAACTAACATTTATTCACACATCCCATTTCAAATCTTGTAGTTCCTAGCCAAATGAAATAAAAAAAAATTATTTCCCCTTCACAGAGATCCTAATTGTTGAACTAAGCAACCTAAAATATCATATAAAACAACAAAAATAGAAAATACTTGAGAATTGCAAAATCATATCATTTTCCACATTTCCATATATTCGACAAAAAATAAAAGCTTAAACAAAGACAAAAATTGAATTTTTGATACCAAAGGGCCTATCCTCCTCCTGAGAGAAATCCTCAATCTCATCATCGACATGGCTTTAGGTATTGTTCTTGGGCTTCATCTTTTTCTCATCAACCTTCGGCCCACGCCTGAGCCTTTTGTGGGTAGGTCAAAATCATCATCTTCTTTTTCGATTGGCAAAAAATTGGAGTGTTCTTGTCACTAAAAGTTCTGTAATTAACAATCATAGATCTAGAGAAACAACGTAAACACAAATTATTATTATTATCATCTCCATTTACTAAATCATAAATATCAACAAAGGAAAAAGAAGCCAGATGAGATACCCAAGAGAGAACATAGAAAACCCCAGAGAGAAATAAGAAGAAACGAATGTTCTAGACAATCCAGCGGAAGATCTTTTTACACCCACCCACTCCCACGACTTGGCTAACCAGCTGACTCGAACAAAGCTTGGTTTGTATGACCATTCGGCTTGTGAACAGTAACTAAAACTCCCTCTTTTATATTTAGTAGTAAGACGCATGTGCAAGGCACGTGATACAGTATAGTTGACTATGTAATAACGAAGATATAAAAATATAATAATGTATAATTTTTCACAAAATGAACAAAAGCAAAAACATATAATGTACAACAAAGAAAGGTATGTGTACAGATAGATATTTAATCAGCAAATGAAAAGATATGCAATGCACATACACGCATTTCCATATAACGAAAGGCAGACAATGACTCCTCTCTCCTATTGGTAGATCTCCACATGCCTCCATTGTCGTATTGACGACCAAATGATCAGAAAGCTTAAATTCTTTCAAGCAACAACTCCTTCGCTAGAGATCCTAAAGAACGTGTTTAAATGTTTCTAACTGATTAAAAGCACCCAATCTGAAGGAAAGACCACCAAATTCTCATTGATTAAAATAATAAAAAGGATATTGTTGCTGAAACAATCTAATTCCCAGCATCCAAGTTATATAAACCAGAAAATAAGAAGGATAACAAGTTACATATTCTGAAGCCATTCAAATATCAATATGTTTAAATTGAACAGGAAATCACACGGTATAACTTAAAATGCGCACCTGCTTTCAGCACATCCAAGGAAAAGGGAGAATTGGCAAAATAGCTTCAAACTAACACTTTTCTACAATGAGTTTCTCGATTTCTTCAGCATTATATTGTTTTTCTTCCAAAAATTCCTGTGGCAATGTTAGAAACCGTTAGAACATGACACTTGCAGCGGACATATAAGAACGTCCAAGATCAACTAAATAAGGCATATAAATGCTAGCAAGTAAAAGAACCACACAAAGGCATCAAAAAAACAAAGATATAACACAAATATGCATGTGGTTGGCTTTTAAAAAATATTCTCTTCAATAAAAAATTTAAGTTCTAAATAAATACATACCTTCACCATGATAACAAAAATATTACAAGGATTACAAGAAACAAGCATTACATATTAACAAGTACAGCCACCATTTCAATCTAACAATTCTTGAAATGTTTATAGAAATTTCAAAACACATGATTCCTAGAAACCCAGAAACTTCAGGAAGAATTCAGAGTACCTGGACCATTCCTCAGATTGGGTGCCAATGTGTCTTTCACATTTGCAAGTAAGTTGCGCAAATACCTCCTGTACAATTTTATGAAACAAGAATTAGAAATAAAAAAATTCTTATAAACCACTTTCAATCTTGCGCTTCTCCACAATAGAAGCAAAAAGTAGAGAACTGATGAATATTTTATGTACATCAATACATTGGATCTGATATATTTGAGCAAAGGGCCTTCATAGCTCAGGGAAATTCATACCAAATGCAGCTATTATGGCAAAAGTTAACAGGACGTTTATTACAACGTTCATCTCAGCAATAAATCTTTACGATTGTCGACAAATGCCCATCCCTGTTTGCTTCATCTCAAAGACAAAACTAAGAGTGATAAACATACCAAAAAAAAAAAAAAAAAGAGGAAGAAGAAGAAGACTAATAACCAATCATTCCATATCGATAGCAAGAAATGTCAATTGTAACTCAATCAATTAAATCTAGACTAAAAATATGAAAAATATTGAGTCCTAACTATCCTCACAACCTCAAACCAAAACATTTTTTTCCCTTTCGAAAGTTATTTGCTTGAAGCACAGCTTACATGTAGCAAAACCATCGTAAAGGAATAGTACATACAGCTAAAATAATATTCATATAGATGTTTTTATAATTTCACAACTATAAAGTAGTCATTAGGTCAAATTAACTCATGTTCACAACTATAGAGTAGTCATCAAGTCAAATGAACTCACATTTTGCAGCTTAATTGTCTTCCTATCCAGCTCCACAGTCCTAATTTTTTGCAGTAATTATGGATAATAACATTAGACCTCAATAAAAACATAGCCAAAGACCTGAAAATAACTAAACTATTTTGTAATCTCATCAACATATATAAAGGATTATGAGAATAAAACTCACAAAATCTACTCCAATGGTGCTAGTATAGCTATCAACATATGAATAATCTTAAAAGCATCAAAGAATAGCATCAAGTCCACTATACAATTCACCGAAGATTAATAAAAACCCAGAACTGAATATACTAACCCAAACATATTTCCAGAAGGGAGCCACTAAAGAATATTGAAAAAAAAAAAAAACCATGATAAAGCACGTGTAGATATAGAAATCATACCTATAGTTATCGGAGAACTCAAAGGCTCACCTTCCACCGCTGCCTTTGGCGATATCTTCACATCCAATTGCTTTGCACCATAATCGATGGCTAGATCAACAGATCAAACCTCATCCGTCGCAGATTCCTTCGCCACAGCATCATTTACCATGTCCTCCACTTTCGGTGAATCATTCGTTGATGAAAAGATGTCTCCGTAGTCTAAGTCGAACCAATTACCTGAACCTCAAAATCATTAACTCACACACACACACCAAAAAAACCAAAAATTCCCTAAATTTTAAAAGCTAAGCATTTCACAAAAATCGTAAGTTTAATATAGGGAAAGTGAAAGACACATCGGTAGTTGCATGGGGAAATGGAGAACAACAGAGAAGAAAGAGAGATGAAACATATCAAAGAGATTTTCAGAGAGAGTAACGAGAAATGGCTTGAAAGAAAAGAAAAGTCAAGTACAATACGATGACGTATTGGATGAAAATATGGAACCAAAAAAAAAAAGGCAAACTGTAACTTGGCACGCATCCATGTAAACAGTGCCAAAACCAACACACTCTTCTTTTAGTAGTGATGATTAGTTCATCAAGCTTAAGCACATGAATACACCAAGGATTGAAATTACTTACTAAAAAACCAAATTCAAAAAACATAGCACATTGAGATTTTATAGCACAATAAAACACAGATAGACAGAGGCAAAAAACAATGTCAACAAAACTGCCGTGAGAATAAATAGAACTATGAAGAGAGGAGAGAAATCTAGTAGTACCTTTTATAGCACAATAAAACACAGATAGATCATAGACGCAAAAAACAATGCGAACAAAACTGCTGTGAAATAAAATAACTATGAAGAGAGGAGAGAATCCAGTAGAAACTTTAATGTAGCAATAGAAGGAATGGCGTGCTAGAAACATAGAAAAATGATTAAAAACCTAACGTATTTGCTCGGTCATCTGATAGCTGCAACCATTACATAATATTCAACTGAAGATAGATAATCAACAAATGTTCAGATGTTTCAGAGCAGGTATCATAAAATAGTTAAAATGAGCTATAGGATAGAGGGGGGGAAAAAAGATGAAATGTTAAAGTCTAAATTCGACCATTTATGCACATATGAAATTAGTAGAAAAAAGGGTATGCAAGAAATGGGAAAAAAGAATCAAAAACAAAACTTAATTGCTTGACCATTTAATAATAGCAACCATTAACTAAAAGTTGTCAGTGAAAATAGATAACAAAAACATGTTCAAATGCCTCAAAATGCATATCTCAGAACAGTAAAATTGAGTTATGTGGGTATAAAAGGGTAAAATGTTCATGTCTAAATTCGATAATTCATGCACCAATGAAATTTATAAGAATTGCTAAAATATATAAGAATTGAATTGCTAAAATATATAAGAATTGAATCAAGTGGTAATGAGTGATATATCAACATGAGAACTCGTAGACTCAAATGACAGGCAACCCTTAATTAATGAACTAAAAAAATATGTATCCTCAACAACTATAATTTTAGCCCCTGCATATTCCCTGCATATTTTTCCCACCCCACCGTAAAGCAACACAGTACACCATTGCCTCTAGGATCGGAAGAAATGTTCTACAAGCTACTTGAGACGTTTTGGAGTTGAAAGCTTAGCACAAATCTCGGCAAGTATCTCCTCTCAAACTTGCATTGCATGTACTACAATTTAATAGTACTTGTACAAAATTTCTGTCTGGAGTTAACATGAACCTGCAATGCCAAAAACCTATCTTTCGAGCAATCTCAAACAAAATAGCCAACACATGTTTATCTATATTTTGCAAGAGTTAGACAAGTACTATAACGAAGAAAATATTGAACTACTTACACTATCATTCCAGTTTAGAAGGGTTGCTCAGAATCTCCTTTCTACATTGAAGAGGATAAATTTCAGTACTCAAAAAATCGGTAATAGTATAGGCTAATAATGAAAAAATGATATCAAAAATATAATCGACCTTCAAAAAGTCTTTCGAAGTCTTCTGGTCATATTTACATTCTCTTCGTTCCAGATAATACAACACAAATGTTTAAACACACATCAGCTCCAAATCAATGCATAATTGAAAATGCCTGCTAAAGGCGATTCGATTATCAAAATAATGCACCAGGCATACCACCATCGTTGTCTTTTCCTTTTCGGACCTTCCTTGCACGCAATAGGCAGTACAGCACGGCACTAAAAAGAGAAATACAAAAAGGAAACTTTAATACAAGGAACTTCTAATTTGTCTAACTGGGAAAAAAAGGGGATTAGAATCGTATTAGAATGGCAAATTAATAACATGTTTCACTTACACAGATGACTCCATCATATTGCTCCAAGGTACAAGTTTGGTTGCCGAGGAGTATCTCTATCATCAATGCGGGCTAATAAAAGAAAAAAGTATGAACCTTCTCCCAAAATAAAAAATAAAAAATAAAAAAAAAGTAACTGCATCAATTTGCAATTCCTTAATCTTATCTCCTTTTAGTTAAAGAACCCTTGAATAAACAAAGTTCGTCCCATAAATTATGTATAGATTTTAAGTCTTCTAACAAGTAATGTTCAATCTTTAACTCAAATTCCTACTTACAGAAAATCAAGGGTTTCTCATGTAATTTAACAAATTTGGAGAAATTGAAAATCCCATAACATATTTTGGCAAAGGAACAGAAATTTACCCATATCAAAGACTCTTCTATAGTCTTTAATGTAGACAATTACTTTTTCATCGTATTCAAATAAAGGGGTCCACACAAATGACCCATAGCCAAAAATCCAGAACACCATTTTTATCCTCTTGTATGAAAATTCGCACGCAATCAAAAACCCATTATATATTATTCACCATTGGAAAAAAAAAAAAAAAAAAAAACGGGGAGAAGATAATGGACGGACCCAACCCCATTCTGCTAACACACAGCAAAAGCCCATAGATTGGTCTACCTTGAAGCTACGCCACCATCTTCTTTTGCCTTTTGTCACATTTTGGAAAATCTATGGAGCCATTTTTTGTACTTAATTTGAGATTCTTCTACTCTTTTCTATTCTCTCTGTTGTTTTGAAAAAGTTAATAAAATGCCCTCAAAAAATATGATTCTACAAAAATTGCAGCTTATAGAGAAAATCTTGGAGAAAGAAAATGAAAATAGAGAAGAAGAAGAGGTAGTATGGACGGTGGTTGTGTGGGCAGCTGGAGTAAAAGACACGGGTGGTCGCGTGAAAAAATGGAGAGAGAAATGGCATTCCAATCCTCATCGACGACAACCGTGACCTGGGATATGCCGATGACGAAGTCACCATGATAGGTGGTGGTGGTGGCCGCGGCGGTGGATCGGAATTGGGGTTAGGGAGGGGAGTAGCGAAAGATCAAATCTTGGAAAGAAGTGAATTGAAAGACCATGTCGGTTGATTTTTTCATTTGGCCTATCATTATTCTTTTTTTAATTGAAAGGTTTAATTAGAAATGATTCTTTCTATATTCTAATATATATCATAATCTTTTAAACATTATATCTTCTATTTTGAATATTTGAATATAAATTTATTCTATAATCTAATAAATAAGAATAATCTGTAACATATATTTCATATTTTCTAATTAAAATATTATACTCTTCAAATGGTAAATTTATATTTTCTAATTGAAAAATAATATTCTTTATTTTTTCTAATAGATTATCTAATCTTCAATTGTATATTCTGGTATTTATTCATACAAAAATAATTATCGATTAATCTCTACGATTCTCTAAGATCTTAACAAGATTCATCCTAATTTTAGCAAAAGTTTAATAGTTTTATTTTAAGTTGGATTTGGACTTTTATTCTTAAAATCGAGTGACCTTCAAGCTCTGAGTCTGTAAACTGCTTCTTTCAACGGTCTCCTGCCTTCACGGAATTGTTATTATTTCAGCTACTTGTTCTCACTGTATCAACTTCTAAAGAATAAAATTTTAGACTTCTGTTAAAGAAAAACTTTCTTTTTGTTAAAATAAGAATGAAACTTTTTATCAGATCCTTCAAGAATCCATGGGAATAAAAATTTAGAAACTCATATTCATATCAAAATATTGAAGTTTTTATTTCTATCAAAATTTATACATGACTTCTATTTGATACAAAAGGATTTCCAAAAAAACTGGTTTTTCAAACTGGGAATGGTTTTAAGAGTAACTATTACTTACAACTCGAAATTTCAAGATAATATGACATGGTCTCTATCTATAACAATCTCTCTATTTATACAAGTCTATGAGACTCTATTATATCATTGAGTACATCAGCAAAGACACACTTACCTTTTTATTATTTTCCTCCTTGGACCTACATCTTCACATGCTGCTTCAACTTTTTATCCAAAGAGCATCTTTTTTCTATTATTGCTCTTTTTTTTCAATGTCTTCACATGCAGCCGTATTATTGTTCTCCATATACCTTTGTCAAAGGTGCTCTATTATTGTCATCTTCCTTTATTTCTTCACATGCAGTTGGGACACTCCCTTAACTGGCATGATTCTTTTATAGTGGTAGGATTTCCTGGAAATTGATGTATATCGAATTTTGTAATATAGTCCTTTAAAATTTCTAATTTTTCATATCCTCCATTAGATACCAGCATCCAATTTTCATATTAGTACAAGCATGAGAATCTTTTATCAAACAAATTTTTGGCAATGTTGCAGATGGCTTTAATACCAAGTGCTCTTCTATGTCTGATCCATGATTTTGTCACTATCGAAACTTTTCTATTATTTTCTGTAACATCTATTTGGAAATTGGCTGCAATATATCCAATTGAGATTATGTTTTCAACTAGATAGTAAACAACTCTATCATTTTTTGGACTTATTGAATAGAATTTCAAATATAATTTTCGTCCCTTGGCAAATCTGGATACTTCTTTTATGAATATGTCATCAAACTTTGAAATTTCAATCAAATCTTTTCTTGGATAAATCAAATCCATGAATCCATAGTCAGCCATAATTTTTGTAAATGAAGGGTCTCCTCCTTCCATGACTGTTATTCTAGGATAAACATTATTTCTCAAAGAGATGGAATATGAATCACTCATTTTCATTTTATAAGCAATTTTAACTATTTCGACATATTTTCTTTCTTTTGGATCTAAAAGGATTTTATCTTATTGGTCTATGATGCTGATTGTTCTGGTATCTCTTTTATCTTCATGTATCATAACTTTTTTGGTTGATGATACTGAAATGGAATCTACTTTATTATCAGTTGGTATGTTGTCACCTTTGGGTCCACTGCTGCTTCCAGTTGTTCCTGTTTTGTATTGGTTTGAAAAACTCATTTCTGAGCTCTTTGGTATACCTGTCTCAGATAGTATATATTTTAGTTGTGCTGCAATAACATCAACTTGATTTTTTAGTTTCATGGCATATTTATGATGCTCAGTAGTGATATTTAACAGTATTTTTATATTTGAGTTGAACGTCTCTGAGATCTGGGTTGCTCCAGAGTTTATATCTTCAGATTCTTTTTTAAGAAAGTCTGTCCTTTGTTGTATATGTAGGATAGATTGGTATAATTCCATGACCTTAGTTTTATCCATCAATAAATTCTATATTTCTGCTGAAAAATTTTGCAAGAAAATTATTATTAACTCCTTTAATATGGACTAGATCAAAATTATAAAATGCTATATAAGCTTGTCATATATGGAATCTTTTGTATTGGGGTTCTGATGGTAGTTTATTTCTGACTAATCCTACAACTTGAGAATTATCAGTTTTAACAGTAAATTTCTTGGATAATAAAAATAATGATAACTTTTTTATTTCTCTAATAATTGCTAGTAATTATTTCTTATGAGTAGAATAATTTATTTCTGCATGATTAAAGGTCTTACCGGAATATCTACAAATTTCATTTAGATCTATTTTTAATATTGCTGCCCAATATTTATCTGAGGCATCAGTACTAACACTCAAATTATTTTTTTATCAGGTAATCTTAATTTTGGTAAATTTTTGCATTCTTCTTTTAAAAATTTAACTATTTCTATATGTTCTTCATTCCATCTTTTAGTATTTATTTTTCTAAGTAAAACTTGGATTTTATATCTTTTCTTAAAAGGATTTTCAATAAATCCTTCTGCATAATTTAAACACCCTAAAAAATTTTATATTTTTTCTTTTGATTCTAATTTATCGGAAAAACTTTCTATCTTTTTAGATATATGAATCTATAATTTTATCTCCCTTTTATCTATTGATAATCCAAGAAAGTCTATTTCTTGTTTTTCTATTATATATTTCTTTTTAGATAGTACAATTCATTCTTTTTTACATTCGTTGATAAATTGGATTAAATGATTTCTATGTTCTTCTTTACTATTAGAACATATTAATATATCATATATATAAACAATTAGAAATTCATTAAACTTTTTAAATATATTATCCATCTTTTTTTGATATATTTGTGGTGCATTTTTTAGACCAAATGACATAACTAATCATTCATATTTTCCTTGAAGTGTGCTAAATTCAGTATATTGTATACTATCTTCTTCCATTTTTATTTTTCAAAATCCTGATTTACAATCAAATTTAGAATAATATTGTTTTCCTTTTACAAGATTTATTAAAACTTCCTTATTTGGTATAAAATATCCATCAAATTTAGTATATTTATTTAATTCTTTATAATTTATAACCATTCTTGCTTTTCTTCTAATTTGTTCAGAATATTTCATAACCATAAAGGCTAGACTACTATGAGGTCCATTACAAGTTCTAATAAGTTTTTGTTCTAACAATTCTTTTATCTGATTTTTAAATTCTTGTGTATCTTCTATAGTATACATCATTGGTCTGACGCTTAATATAACATTTTCTGTTAATTCTATTTTGAATTTTGGAGATGTGGTTTTCAAAATAATAATGAATTTTTTCCATAAACATTTTCTAGTTGTTCAATAATTTTTTTCTATATTCATTTCTATTTCTGTTTTTAGAAATTTTTTTATATAATATTCTTTCATTTTCTATTTCATTATATATGATTGATTTTTTCTCCCATTTATCACTACAATGGGCTGGCTGAACTCTATAAAGTTTAAATTCTCTAGGAATTTTTAATAAGTGTCCACAAGATGTTTGTAGTATTACCATATAATTATTTTATTTATAATATTGAAATTGTTTTATGAAATCATTTCATAATAATATATAACATTCTAATTTATCATATTTGTAAGAATTATACTAGCTTTATTAGCACTATTAATTATTTAAGTACTTTCTCCTGTAACTCCAATTATTTTTATATTACTATTATTATTTCATGATTTTATTAAAAAAAATTTAAATATTGTTATATCACTTCCTGTATCTATTAAAATACAAGTTGTTATATTTATTTCTACAATAGTAATTTGTATATACACAGCTAATGGAAAACTTATCCGATTATTCATCTAATTCTTTTTACATAATGTAGTTTGTCCATTATAAACAATATATAATCCTTCTCTTTTTATACTATAATCTTCTAATCCATGTAGAAAACTCATTCCTAAAAGTATATTGGGGTTTATATCCATACTCTTATCTATGTAACATGGTACTAAAAGATCTATTCATCCTATTTTTATTAGTACTTTAACTTTTAAATTTGTAATATGTACCTTCCATCAAAATTTACATACTTATATGACTTAATTTTATGAGTTACTAATCCTTTATTTCTAATCGAAACTATATGACATTCACTAACTCATGCATCTATTTATATATTTGGTCCATTTATATATCTATTCCATTATAATATTCTCCTTCTATTTTCATATTTCCAGCATTCCTATGTAATTTTACTTCTTTTATTTTGTTGATTTCTTCTAACTGATTTTTATTAGGTATTTTAAAATTTTTTGATCTTTTAATTAATTTTTCATCATTAAATATTATATTATTAAAACATTCTCCTTCATTTAATTATGTTATTTCATATTTATTTTTTTGTTATGCTAAATTCGTATCCTTCTGAAATTAAGTTTACTTGTTTATTTGGTTCTACTATTTTACTAATATCTTTACATTCTTTATGAACTTTAATATATGGCTTATTGGAATAAATATTCCCATAATTAGAATTAGTAAATATATATAAAGTTCTATATTCTATAATCATAATTTGATCACATGGTTGCATGATATCATCTCTATGAAGCTTCAAATGTAGTCCTTAAACTTCATTAAAGTTTCTATCTTTTAATGATACACAATATTTTAGATAACACAGAAACATAATTTTTTGATATGCTAAATTTCCTTCTATTGTTTCTAAATGACTATCTTTTAAATTTATTATTCTTCCATCATGTAAAGTTATAGTTAAGGGTGAGTCTATCCCTTCTCTGAATAGTGATTAAATATTATTTGTATTCCTACTAAATAAATATACTGAATTATTTTATTTTATTTTTTACTAATCTTTGTTAATAGTTCTTCAACTATATTTTTTGTTAAAGATTTAATTTATGCTGCTCATAAGTTGTTCTTACATCTATGGTTTTTTCTATTTTATGATATAAATTTATTGTTATTCTTTCCCTTTTCCAAATTCTATCAAAGACTTCCCATTTTCCTATTTTTAAATCTAAAGATAATTTTTGCAATTTTCTAAACTTGTTATTATCAAAAGTGACTTTTAATCATATCCTTCTATTCCTTCATATTCTTGTATATTTATGTTATTACTCTCTATTTCTTCAATTTCTCTATTCAGATCCTGATTCATCCTCTATTTCACTTATATATATTTTTTGATTATAGTATTCTTTAATATCTAATGTTTCACTTAATTTATCTTTTATTTCTAAATATTCTTTTTGTAAAATTCTAACTTTCTTTTTATCACAATCGTGGCTTATATGATATATTTCTCCATAATCCAACATTTAAATTGGCTTATATTTTTCTTTTTATTCTTCTATTGATTATATGGGTTATTTTTTCTTTTGTAATATCTTCTTCTACGTTTTATATATTATTTATTAAAATTCCTAAATCTTTTAAATTTTTTATTTTTATACTTTCTTTTACTCATTCTCCTTTCAGGATTATATCCCCATTGCACAGAGGTTTCCATATCTTCACAACATATTTTAGTTAATTTTCTTGATTTTTTCATTAATTGTCTTTGTTGACATATATATGCAAGTCTTTCAAATAAAAATTTTATTCTTGAACCTAAAGTTTTAGGTATTCCAATATTATCTCTAACATATTTTTCAAATTCTATTTTAAAATATATTTTCCATGAACCTGATAATTTAGTATAGTACATGTCTTGGTATATTTCTTGATTTTCATTACTATAAAATTGAATATAATATTAATTTTTAAATTCACAGGTATATTCTTTAATTTTAGAAATATTACATATTGTTAAATTTATTAATTTTATTCTAGCACTATTTTTTTCTCTTATTGATTCTCCTTCAACATTTTTATCCAATTTTCTTCTAAAAATTCATTTGAAATATATTCTACTAACTTTTCTATACCTTATCTATCTGACTTTATTATTTTTGTTTGTACATTTCTTTTTATTAATATTTTTGTATAATTGCTTATTCATTCCCACTAATTTCTAATATCTTCTTCAAATGATGCTATTAAAAAATCTATTCTTATTTCAGTACTTTCCCATGTGTCATCTTTATTATATAAAAAGAATAATATCATTGAATCTACCCAAGTTAATAAGGCATTTTTAGTATCTATTTTACAATTTAAATCTAGTTTTGTTCCTTCATGATTAATTGGTTTATCATAATTATCATTTAATTCAAACCTATGTTTATATTTATTTCCTTTAGGTGGTTGTTTATCCTTACTTTATCATAGAATTGTCTATATGGTTTATTATATATATATGCGTGTAATTCATATTTAGATGTTCCTGCTGGATTAGGTCCTCCTCCAGTATTCATTAAAACTTGGTATTCACTTATATCAGCTAAGCTTAATTGATCAAAATTTTCTATTAGTATTTCTAATTCTTCATTCATTTTTATCTTATTTTTCTTCTATTTTTAATTTTCCTAATGATTTTTCTCTAGATTTTTCTTCTTCTTCTAATATTTTTGGTAATATATTCATTCTAAATTCATCATCTATACTTTCTGTTTCTATTACTATATTCTCTTTTTCTATATGTTTCTTTCCTATTCGAGTCATTTCTTTTTCTGTAAATTTTTTTTTATCTATTTTTTTATCTTTATTTTTATTATTTTCTTTTAATTCTCTAATTTCAATTTTTAATATATTTATATTATTTCTTGTTTTTTTAACTTCATTTCTTAAATCTTGTACATCATTTATAAATATTTTTATTAATGATTTTAATTCTTCTATATATTCACTTATTGGCATCTAAATTTTTTCTTATTTTTAACTCATATGTTAATTTGCATATCTTCATTTTTATCTATTATTTTTCCAAATCTTCTCTGAGCCATATCTGGATCTACTAATTCTTCTTTTACTATAGTAAAATGTCTACTCTCAAGTCTTAATTTTTCACATTTTAATTTTATTAATTGCCTATTATTTGATATTCACATTCCTTCTGATATTAACATTATATTTCATATTTTCTCTTGTATTTTTTTCATTTTGATAAGTAATTTATTCAATTTCAAATGTGTATTATCACTTGCACTTTCTTCGTAATATAAATTATTTTCATCTTCATATATATTAATAAATTTTTTTTAATCTATATATATCCTTTATTTTTTCTATATATTTGTTCCTTTATTTTATATATATATATATATTTTATATATATATATATATCTCCTTTATTTTTTCTATTATTAATTTTTCTAATATTTGTTCCTTTATTTCTCTAGGTAACTCTTTAATTATTGTTAGTGTCATTATTTTTAATCTATTATGAATAGGTTCTAAAAATATATAACTACCTCTCTCTTCTTCTAAACGCCAATAATTATCTATTTTTCTTATTTTAATTTTCATGATCTCTATGCTTTTATTAAGATGTAAATATTTGTATATTATAATCAATTATTATTTTAAAGATGTATAATCTAAATATCCCTTTAATTTTCTAATAGTTAATCTGTTATTTATTAAACTTATATAAAATCTAAGTGTTTATGTAAAACTAAAGATTTTTACTTCTTCTAGTAATCTATTTTTTATAGGTTTTCTCATGATCTATATGTCTCTGATACTAATAAAAGGGGTTACTCAGAGCGAACAAAAATCAAATTAAAAGTATTAATCAAATAAATCAAATAAAGACTATCAAATTTCAACCAATATTTAATTTTAAGGACTAAAATAGAGAATTTCTATATTATAGTGTCTTATTATGTAATATCCAAATGGGGGATATTTTTGGTATGTAAATTGATCAAATGTCATTTTGGAAAAGTGGCTCTTTTCTAAAGGCTATTTCCATGTATTTTCCGATTATGATAGAAGAGTCCAGCTGAACTCCAATAATAATGAGATAAAAATAGAATGAATTTTATGAAAGGAAAAAAAATGCGGGTGGCACACAACCCTTTGAACCGTGCCAAAAACAACTCACTACTTTCTCTTAGTAGTGCTAGTGATATATATACTAGTGAATGCACGTGCGCGTTGCATGTGTAGTTGGTAATGTATTGTGAGTAATAGTGTTGGATTTTGGTTTTGCAAGATTTCATTGGAATGATTATATAAATTGTGTTGACAAGTATTTTCATTGCTAATGGTAATACTACGCAAAAAGTAAAGTTGTTTCATACCGTAATTAGATACATAGGTTTAACATGTTTATATGTACAATAAGCAAAAACTATTACGACAAATCGAGGTATGGTGGATTGTAGACATAAGCATGCAAAAGGAAATCAAAATACGTAATTGAAATTCTCAAATAACTACTACTTTTGCTTTTTGTTTGCTAGGTTATCAACAGTGTGGCAATTTATCCAGCCCTTCCCCGAATGGGGCAAAAAAACCCGTTGTGGTGTAGGGCGGGGATGCATCGCCCCGTGATTTTTTTTTTAATATAAATAAAGGTTATGGTTCAACTTGCTTCAAATAGAAGGATGTGACCTATTTTCTAGTATCCTCAATTGTACAAGTCCTATCAAACTTGACTAATTTATATATACCATTATGCTACTTTATCAAATTGATATTATATTGATAAAAATAATTATAAAAAGATATAATATGTTCAACTGAATAAATTTGAAAATCTATATATTGTAACAAATTAAAGTGTGTGGGATTACAACTTTTGTGACAATATCAAAGGAAAAAACACAAAAAACCTTGATCATCCTAATAATCAATGTTGTGTACCAATAGCGACCATTATATTTAAGATTTGTAGCGTTTATTTTGGATATTAACTTTGTCAGCTTAAATGTTATGTCTTTTATTGAACTTGAAATTATTAAAAAAAAAAATTAAATGGGGCAAGAAACAAGGCAAGTCCACTGCCCCGCCCTGGGGGTGCGGGGTGGGGCAAGAGAAACTGCCCCGCCCCATCCCGCCCCATTGCCATCACTAGTTATCAACATCATATTTAAAAATTATTCGAATTGGTGAACTATTTGTTGATGTAACGTTTGCATTGCTAGTTAAATATATGTTTGTGAAGTATTTGGTTGTATTAAAATTAGCTTCAAATTCACATATATAATTATCGAAAAATATCTTGTACTTTTCTTTAAATGCTAACTTTAATTGCCGAAAGTCAACATAAAGAAATAAGCAAATCTCGGATGAACACAAAGTTTCACCTCAAAATTTAGAAATAAGAACAATAGCATCCGAAGGGTCTCTAGAAATAAGGGTGTATATGATGGGTGGAATTGGAATAGGAAAATGAAATTGAAATTGGATTTTCCAACTTTAGGTGTTTGATATATATTTTTTTCCATGGAATTCAAATTCTTGGTTTTCTTGAATTTTGGAGTTTTCTTGGTTTTTCCACGTTCTGTATCATATATATTTCGTTTTATTTATTTTTTCTTTTTTGCCAATAAAAACAAATTTTATCCCTAATTGTAAACAAATATTTTCCTTTAATTGACAATTTTCATGTAAAACACAGCCAAACGAACACCAAAAGATAGATGATTCTCTTAGCTTTTTGATTTTATTTTTTTGGGCAATGGAAATAAATTCTATCCTCAATACCAGTAAATTATATTCCTTTAATTGACAATTTTCATATAAAACAGAGTCAAATGAATGTTAAAAAGCACTTTCATTTCAACATTTTTCACGTAAAAAATTATGACAATCAAACAAAATAATTTACAATTCCCAGGAAAATAATTTTAAGTAATTTAATTCTTTGAAATTCGTTTTCTAGACAATTCAATTTCATCTTTGCAATCAAACGAATTCTATTAAAGGAAAAATTCATATTTAAGGTGTATTCTTTACACCATTTCAAAAGCCAAGTAAGAAGTTTGAAAATTCAAAATTCAGGTTTGTATTTAATTAATTAAAATTATTTATTAAATAAATATATTAAAGTCACAGTTAAACAATTAATGGTCACAGATTTTACAGATTTATTTATCAGTCACATATCATTAAAGTAATTGGTCACAGATTATTTCGAGGTTACAAATCGAAAATTTTATAAGTCAGAGATTTTTTTAGTCACAGATTATCAAATTTTAAGGTCACAGACGAAATCGTTGAGGTCACAAATTATTGTTTTAGTCACAGATCATCAAATTTTAAGGTCACAAATCAAATCGTTGAGGCCATAGATTATTGTTTTAGTCACAGATCGTCAAATTTTAAAGTCCCAGACCAAACTTTAAGGTCACCCCTTTCATCGGTCCCATCCAGCACCAATCTTGGTCACAAATCACCACCATCCAATCGTCGATTGCACTGTACCACCGCAACACCACACCCGATCTTGATCCAATTCCACCACAGCACACAAAAAAAAACCATTATCACCGTCTGAACCACACCATCACCACCGCCAAATTCACCACCAACACCGTCACCGTCAACAATACGGAGATCACCACACTGCACAACACCACAACCACCATCCAGCAGAAAACCCCAAACCCAACACCCCTACCAACTCCACCACGTCGTCGCCACCAGATCCACTAGTTCACCACCATCCCCGTTCGCCGCCATCACCAAGCCACACAACAACCACCACACCACACCACAACCACCACCAAACACACCACCCACGGGCCATGACATAACAAAAATCCCCAAACCCCCAAACACACCACCCACGTGTTTACCAGCAAAACTATAGATCCGCGTACGAGGCGTCGACGCTGGAGTTGCACGAAGCGCCGATTGCTCCTTCAATCGACATTTTGGCAATTGGCAGCACAGTGCTTACACCCCGACGCTACCAGCTGAGAATTACAGCAGCCTCCACTGACAACCACCACCAACACATCCCGACGCCACAAGCTGAAAACTATAGCAGCCTTCACCGAACAACACTGCCAGCTGAAACCACAGCCTCCATCGACCACCACCACAAGCAGCCTCCACCACTACCACACTCGATCCGCCACTGTGGCGACTGCACCGGATAGGGGCGGTGACTGGCGATTAGATGGAATAAAGTTAGAGAGAGAGAAAAGCGAGAGAACAAAAGGGATGAAAATACTAGGGTTTGGGAATTCAATTTCAATATTTAATATTTTATTATTATATCAATACCTGATATTTGAATTATGAATCTTGGTCCCTGATGTTTGAATTGTGATGTTCAAAGACCCGAAATTATGTAATTTTCCCTTCTATTAATAGATTTTAAACAGGCCTTCATTTAAAGGAAAAATGGGTTTGTGCATACATATTTTGGTCAAATAAAACTGATAATGAGATCAACCATCCATAATCACAAATTCACAAATACTTGAAGTTGATTTTATTTCTATACACAAAATTTATTTGCTTGGGTATAAAGAAAATTCCCAATTTCTTCATCAATCAATAACACTTTCCAAGTAAACAAGCTCTTCTAATATTAAAACTTTATCTACAAAAATTGAAAATACAATCCATGTCCTTTGCTACGTGAGAGAAAGTAGAGAAAAATCATTGGCCATTAACAATAATGTATTAAAGACATAATCAAGACACGGAAATATAAAGGAAATTAGATTGTCATAAGCAACATTTGCACTTAGCATATTTTAAGGTTCACCCAAACATTAAATTGCCTTTTGCACATCAATCGACACTCACAAGGGCAAATTTTGCACTAAACATGTCTAATGGCTGTATTGCTGTATTTCAAAGTACAAAAGTACTTTTAGTTCAAAATCACAATAGTAGTTCAAATTTTCCTTTAAGGATAGCAATAGCTAACTGCAACGAAGTCATACTTTCACTGAAACTAAAACTAAAACTAACATTTATTCACAAAAATATAACTCACAATATAATTCAAAAGAAGATGGAAAAGAAAGCTCTTACTTCTACAAAGTTCTCCCCTAATTTAGCAAAGATGTCAGTGCTCCTCCATCGCTCACCAATAAGCTTGGTTAGGTCTTCGGGTGGAAGAGATCTCATATGTTAACTATTAAAATAAAGGCTGAAGCAAAAGTTGTAGATGTCATTTCAATACAAGTAAAAATTTTGGCCAATTGATCATCTGCAAGAGGGAAATTGTATCGATTATTATTCTAAACTATTAAATTAAGCCATAAACATGGTCCAAAAATTAATTACATAACAGTGATCTTCCCACAAGGATTGTGTTATCTATTACATTATCTCAAAATCTTAAAATATCCATGTCAAATAATTGAATTCATCCATACGCAACATTCTCGAATAATTACCATGCATCAAAAGAAACCTATATCTATGCAGTCCATAACTCCAAGTTAGACCCCCCAATTAAAGAGGAAAGACCCAAACTTTACGACTAAATGTTATATGGAAATTTCAAAAAACACAGCAGAAATTCAATAATTTTCTGCATATTTGAAGATTCAAATATACATATAAATACACATCAGAACCATAATCTTCAAATGAAATATCAAGCGGTAGTTCTCCCCCCTAGCCCCCAAGGGGGTAAGCTACAGGAAAGGAACCGATCCCTTACTCCATTCAGTGTTCCTTTCCTCTCCTCCCGAGCCTCAATTCAATCCTATTGAATTGAGTAAGGCTCGTACCTTTCCTGACGATTCCTAGCCTTTCGATTGAATCGATAGTTCCACCACCCGGCATAAAGGAATAGATTGGATTCTAGGTTGGACGGCAGGGCGAGCACATGCCTGGCCATAGCTGCTGAGACTTCGAAAGCTGCTGAGAGTGTAAAGCCAGTCACACGCACAGAGGTGAGGGAGAGAATAAAGAGAATAGGCCCTTGACTATACGGAGGATAAGGAATTAGGCACCTCTCTCCAAGAGATAGGATTCGGTATCTGAATCGGCTGAAAGAGAATGAAAAGGCAGCTACTTTCCCAGCCTCAAGCGAGCACTTTATGGCCTTAAATTAAACAAGCACCCTAAAGGGGCTATAGCTGTCCACTATAGAACAATTTCAAAAAACACAGCAGAAATTCAATAATTTTCTGCATATTTGAAGATTCAAATATACATATAAATACACATCAGAACCATAATCTTCAAATGAAATATCAATAAATAAAATCAACCCAACTATCAGATAAACAAAAAAAAAAAAAAAAAAAAAAAAAAAAAAAATTTTAAAATTTTAAAAATTAAAAGAAAAAAAAAAAAAAAAAAAAAAAGACTTACAAATTTCACAAATTTAAGCATAATATAAAAAATAATTTGATATTCCTGCATCCAAATAAAATGAAAGGGAGAAAATAGCCATAACCCATCTTTCCAAAAGTGAGCCGGTTATTAGAGGGACTTTCCATTAGCATTGGCAAAAATTATTTCCCAGAAAACATGTGCAAAAAGAGAGAAAAGTGTGAGAGTGGTGTGGAATGAGTTCTAGAGAGATAAATTGGAAAACTCATCAATATCCCACTAATTCTGAATAAAAAGATCTTTTTATAGCCACCCATGAACATGACTTGACTAACCGGCTGGCTCGAACAAGGCTTGATTTATTTGGCCATTTAGCTTATGTACAGTAACTTGAAACTCCCTCTTATATATATATATATACTAGTGAATGCACGTACATTGCACGTGCATAGGGTAATGTAGTATAAGTAATAATGTTGGATTTTGATTTTGTGGGATTTCAATGGAAAAAGAAGCCTGCTTTGAATGAATGTTAAATTGGATTACATAAATAGATCATAATCATTATACTTTAGATTTGTACCATTTGTGCTTTTAATGCCATCTATCAATGTGTTCTATGGGTGAGTGACCTAGAGTCTGACTACCTAGTTTGTACAAACATTTGAGGTCTTCAATCTGGATAGAAGAACAATTTCCATTGAAATTAGCTATGAAATTAACTATCGGCATGACATTTATCCACTCCTGTTTTCTTCCAGCATAAGAAGAAATCTTAAGTTAGCAAAAGAAAGAAATATCGATGCCAAGATCATACAAAATTTATGCATGTGTGTTCCTTCATATAACAAAATCCACCTTGCTCAAAGAAACTTTGATATTATAACGAAACAGAGCAAGTTGGAGAAACGCATATTGTGTAATTGGAGACAAAGTATTCATGTCATGACATAATGTTACTTCCAATAGTCAAAAAGTACACACAAGAAAGTGTTGAAGACCAATTCTAACAGCTAAAGCAATACAGTCTAAGTTCTTGAAATTAAGTGTTACAACCACCTATATGTAAAACCTGTGTACGAGAGAACAAATTTGGCCAATTATTGATGAGAATTAATGGAACCTGTTAATCTAAATAATAAAACATTCTATCTTCAACAACTGCTCAAGGTAGCATCAGGACATACAATTTTCTTATGACATTAAAGACTACATTCAAATAAATTTGGCCACTTAAGAGCTTGAAATTAGTAATTGCCATAACCTGTATGTGAAAATTGTTCCAAGTGTCAAACACTAAATATAAATTATTAAAATGTGCCCCCGTTGTTCAATAGGAGGTTCCATTTTGTCAAGAAAAATACATAAATTATAAGTTCTTGCTTTGTTATGCTTAAAAGGTGCTAAGTAGGAGCCAATTATTAGGTAGACTCAAAATTTGTTTCTTTTGAACCAGAGAAGCACTTAAATAAGTACACCCAAACATGTAGTAGAACAGAACATTGATACAAAACAGAATTTCAAACATGGAGTACTATTGATCTGAACTGATTGTAACGCAATAAGATTAATGCAAACTTATTGAAGCAGATCTGGAAAGAAAGACAGTGGTAGCTAATTCTCCAATTGTGCATCAAATTATCCCTTAAACAAGTTTTCAAGATTTCTTGAAAGAAAAGCAGATCTAGAAAGAGAATTTTCAAATGTAGAAAAAAAAAAAAAAAAAAAAAAAAAAAAAAAAAAAAAAAAAAAAAAAAAAAGTTAAGGAAATGAATGCTCCTTGAACCACGAACGCAAAAAGGAAGGAAAGCTTACAAAGGCGAAAGAGGTAGTAAATATTTGCAAATGTTCAACATCCTAGAAAAAATAAAATATATTCTAATGGCACGTAAAAATTGCTCCAATTAGCTCATTGAAGCCAGACGTTTCCTAAAAAATGAAAACAAAAAAAAGAAGATAAATGCTCAAGCAGAATCCCCTAATTAGCAAGGAATCAATATCCGTTTTTATCGTCAAATAGATGCGTTTCTACCAAAGTGTCCCAACCAATGCTTGAGGCAGTGCACCAAAGCAGAGACAACAAAGAAGCCTCCAAATGACAATAGGAACAACCTCAAAGGAAACACCTCGAGGAGCAAATCAATATCTGATCTGGCTAAGTTACATCATCCCAGATCAAGCAAGCAAGCAAATGAAGGAGAAAAATAGTTAGAGCTATAGGCAATCATAATATTGATCTCCAACTGAACTGAATTAAGTATTAGAAGATGAATTTTTTCTTTTATCCTTTTAATGCAATGCGCTTTAACATATTGTGACACTGTAGCTTAAAGAGCTAGGTTTGTAATTAGCCATAAACAGTGAATGACTGAATTTTAAAGTCATCTCAACTTGTTTCCACTTGAACAAGAGAGAAAAGTTAAGAACTAGAAACAGTAAATTTAATCATTTCTCAATAATCATGATATGATTTTTTTAAGGCCTTTCCATTCAGATCAACTAGAAGCTTTACTGACCCGTCGTCACCACCACCATCCCTAACAACCCCTTACCCAAAACAAAAGAAAAAGAATACAGCAAATGCCTAAAAATGCAGCATACCTCATCTCAAACACCAAGATACTTAATGATATTTCCTCAAATATAACATTCTAGCATTTTCCAAAATCTATCCCCATCCTACAACCATCGCATACAAAGCATACCTCATAAAATACCTTGTCCTAAACAAAGAAAAAATTATTATGTTTGGTTATGAATTACACAAAAAAATGAATAAATTAAAAGCACCAAATTTCCAAGACATAAAACAAATCTTCAAATAAAAATAGAGATAAAATATATAAAAAAGTACAAACCTAAGGATCAAAATTGGGGTGCCAGTCTCTATCTCTGCGTATAGAAAAAAACCCGCCAACCGAACTATAAATTTGTTTTGGTTTTGTCGTTAGAATCTCTATCTTTGCAAGTGGAGCTCTTGATAAATATAGGTAAAATCGACAGTCCAAAAAAGATGTCAAATTCGGAATTCAAAGAAAAACAGAAAAAAAAAGTAGGTGGATTTGGTGGTGAAGCGACGATATATCAAAATGCCGGTCTCCACCGTCGAAGTAGATGCTACAATAGAACGATTGCCGCCGTCGAAGTAACATCTTCTGAATAGTAAAAAAAATATACCTGGAAAGAAAAGCTGATCTAGAAAAAAAAGACATGACAATTATTTCTCCAATTGTGCAACAAATTATCCCATAAACAAATTTTCAACATTTCTTGGAAAGAAAAGCATATCTTGAAAGAAAGACTTTTGGATGTAGAAACAAACTAAAAAAAGCATACGAAATGAATGTTTTGGAACCACAACAACAAAAGAAAAACTTACCCAGCACACTTCCAAATGGCTCGGCTAACACAGCTCACTCCCACACGGCTCGGTTTAGTTAAAAATTGGCTTATGAACAATAACAAACCCTACTATTCTATATTGCCTTCCCTCGACTCTGGTATCTCCAGGGCCCGAGAACAAGGGGCAAACAATAGTGACTTTCACTCATTGAACACCTAAAAAATATGCTTCTTCAACTCGAAATAGCTGGGAATATTGATCATGGACAAAAAAGCATGGATACGGATCCGATGAAAAACTTTAGGTCCTTACGAATGAATTCGTTGGTCTTCTTCTAGTGTGATTTCAATCAAGGTTCCAGTCAAAGAAATATATTTTTGACAAAGATCCAATGATAAATATACATTTTGAGTTAACTCAATGTCATAACTTCGTACAAATATAATTGGCTAGATACATGGAAGGAAACTGAATTTCATACCACATGTGGCACATCTGTACTCTTGTGACCTTGAGGAAAGTAAAGGAACTTATCCCCAATATGTCGCATGTTAGCTATGGGACAAGTACAGTTGAGCATCAATGGCAAATGAACTGCTTCGTCCTCAGTTAAATACATAAATCCCAGTATTGATAAAACGCATAAATAAAGGACTTGAAATTATAACTTTTTGCCAATATAAAAGACAATAAAAGGCTAATATTCTCTACATTATAATGTTATACCCGAGGTCCCTTAATCAATAAACATACAAAACCGGGAATAGGAAAAGGGAAACGACAATACCTAATGATGCCGCCACTAACTATTCCACTAACAGAATCATACCAATTAATTACTAAAAAAATTTCTGTTTTTTTTTTTTTTTTTAAGCTCAGCCATATATCGAATAATTACTAAATTCAATAACACTAAACCGTAAGCAAAATTTGAAAAGGGAGAAAAATCCAATCGCTTTTAGAATGATCTTAATAGCAACCTCCGGTCCTATAAGTTTCCTCTTCTTAAAGTTGGTCTTGTAAGTAAACCAAAAAAAAAGGGAGTACATTCCAAATCCTTCTCACTTGATGCAGCACTAATTAGATTATCCCAATTTCTTTTCTCTACAACTTCAGCGTCATCATCTTCAATGAGTAATGAAACATATTTCTCTGTGTTTCGAAAAAAAAAAACTGTAATTTATTAAAAAAAACTGTAATTTATTACAAGAAAGTAACATTCCTCATCAATCAAATATATAGACATAATGTGGAAATTAACCCAATGTCTAAAAACTCCTAAATTTTTTTTGCAAATTCTTATATAAAACAATGTCTATTGCAAAAAGTTTAAACAATCATGATGTTCAAGCTTTAATAAGCTCCAAGTGTAAAACTTCTTGACCTGGGAAAACAACTAACAGATATTGCTAGCATTTAATAAATGGTTTTACCCATTCATGGCAAGTATACCCAAAATGAAGTCTACCCACTTCTTTTCCGAGCTCGTACTCATTAGATAAAAATTTGGAAGCACTATCCAAAAGTACATACCTTTTGATGTGATGAAAGTGAAATTACTCATTCATAAAGAGAAATATAGGTTAGAGAAGCAAAAATGAAGTCGTAATTGCATATTCAATAAAAAAAAAAAAACAGGCGGAAAGAGTAGCTAATTGAATTTTGACAACCAAGGGTTTTGCGTAATAAGATAACAGCAGTGTGGTGCCGACAGTTTGGAAAAATAATGGAGTTGCTAGGGTCCGATGAAGGTAAGACGACGATAGCTGCTGTGAAAAATGAAACCTGATTTTAGAAAAGATTTTCAGATCTAGGAAGAAGAAAGAGAAAAACAATGCAAGAAAAGACAATAACAGAATGTTTGATTGACATCAATATCAACTAGAAAAGAAAATGTTTTTCATTTTTTGTGGAAAATAAAAACCACCTCTACCCAAAGAAAATGTTTTCCTTAAAAATAAGGAAAATTAGATATATTTTCAAAAGTTGGAAAATATTTTTCATGAAAAAAAATAGCAATCAAACACTCAAAGTAGGAATTTGAGTAAAAAACTCATATTTTTCATGAAAAATAAATATAATCAAGCACACCCTAAATAACTATTCTAGAAACCAAAAGAACACTCTGGTATTTCCAACCGTTCCCCGCCCAAAAATCCAATGGTTGAGCCGACATTAAAAATATGGCTTTTGAGCCGACAAAAAATCTGGCTTGTGAACAGTACATGACATCCCACTCTTTTATTTGTAGTTAGATTATATATATATATATATATATATATATATAAAAGATTTTTAAAATACATATAAAAGAACTATTAGAATTAGGAGTAATCAAAAAATCAGATAGTCCTCATAGATCAACAGCCTTTATAGTTAGGAAACATTCAGAAATTGTTAGAGGAAAAAGTAGAATGGTAATTAATTATAAAAGACTTAATGATAATACCATAGATGATGCTTATAATATACCAGATAAGACAGTATTAATAAATAAAATACAAGATTGTAAAATTTTTAGTAAGTTTGATTTAAAGTCAGGATTTTGGCAAGTAAAAATGCACCCAGAAAGTATTAAATGGACAGCATTTACCTGTCCAGAAGGACATTTTGAATGGCTTGTAATGCCATTTGGAATTAAGAATGCACCAAGTATTTTTCAAAGAAAAATGGAAAGTATATTTAATAGACATAGTAAGTTTGTTATAGTATACATAGATGACATTTTAGTTTTTAGTAAAAATGAACAAGAACATAGAGGTCATTTACAAATAGTATTTTCAGAATTTATTAAACATGGTTTAATAATTAGCAAAAAGAAAATGATTCTATTGAAAGAATTTATAGATTTCTTAGGAGTTAATATAGGAGAAGGTAAGATTAAGTTACAACCCCATATTGCTAAGAAAGCTTTAGAATTTCCAGATAAATTAGAAGATTTAAAACAAATCCAAAAATTTTTAGGATTAGTAAATTATGCTAGACCATTTATAAAAGATTTAGGAAAAATTGCAGGACCCTTATATGCAAAAACATCTCCTACAGGACAAAGATTCTTTAACCAAGAAGATATAAAATTAGTCCAACAAATAAAAGAAAAAATAAAAATTTTGCCAGAATTAGCTATGCCATTAGATTCAGAATATTTAATTATAGAGACAGATGGAAGTATGATAGGATGGGGAGATATATTAATATGCAAACCTAATAAATACACTGATAAAAGTACAGAAAGAATTTGTGGGTATAACAGTGGGAATTACAAAGAAAAAGGAAACTTAAGTAGTATAGATGCAGAATTATTAGCTATAAACTATGCATTAGATACCTTTGAGTTATTTATTATATCTAAGAAAGAAATAACTATAAGAACAGACTTTTTAGCTATAGTCTCATTTGTTAATAAAATGAAAATAGACTCAAAAAGAAGTAGTAGAAGAAGATGGTTAAATTTTATAGATAGGATTACAAATACAGGAATTAATATAGAATTTGAGCATATTAAAGGTAGTGATAATAAAGCAGCAGATATATTAAGTAGAATAATAATAGATAGAAATTATTAAATTTGTTTAACATAATTTTGTTATACAGATGACAAGACCAAGGCCTATAAGACCAGGAATTCCACCTGGGAATTCATTTGCATCAAGATCATTACCACAGACTCCATTTAATCAGAACAGACCATTGTTACAAGACAGGTTAAGGTTTGGAAACCAAGAACTCATAGTTTTTCCCAATAGTAATATTTCTTTTAAAATCTTACCACATATTTCTTTATCTAGAGAAGAAAAATGTATTTTAGACAATTTATGGATTTCTTATAATAAGAATCCAAAAGATCAAAAATATTTTCTTGCATGCATCAATGCATTGTCAGAACATTTTAGTCAGAACAAACAAAGATTTAAATTTTATGTTGTTATTAAAGGAAGAACCCCAGGAATTTTCCATTCTTGGATAGAAGTTTTAGATTGCATTAAAAATTTTTCAGATCCTCTTTACAAAGGTTTTACAAATCTCCAAGAAGCATTAGATGTAGCAAGATAACAAATAGGAATAAATTTTTATTTATCTCCTTCTTTAAAGAATTACTCAGATCCTCCATTAGATTTTTCTCCAAGCAAAGATCAGAATATTTTCTGCCAACATTGTGAGTGTATGCAGAGAAATTACAAAGTTATCAATGAATCCAACCAGAATCTTTCATCAGAAAGAACCCAACTCCAAAAGAAAGTGGCCCAATTAGAAAAAGAGATTTTGGATCTAAAAGTCCATTATCCAACAGGTACTATGGAGCCTAAGAAGTCCATAGCTAGTCCAGCCCAAACGGTAGCTGGTAAAGACTTATCAAATCCGTTGAAGGTTGTGGACTTACCAAAAGCCCAACAGACTTAGGGGACTGTTGATTCCTCTACTAAATCAGATAATCAGACTCAGCAGACTGATATATCTGCTACAGAAAAAGGAAAAGAGATTTGGGATCTCTTAGGACAGCCCATTGAAAAATTTGACGATTTAGTCAAATACAGTCCACCAGATCATTTTTCTCCAGAACATTTTTCAAATGACCCAGATTTTTCACAAGCCCAAGAATTTCAACCCAGTAAGGGAAAAGAAAAAATGGTAGTCCAAGATAGTCAAGATTGTTTATTTCTTCAAGAATCACAAGATCCTAATCCAGATACTGTTTCTTTACAAAAGATTTTTGAAAAAATTGAAGAATTTCAGAAGCAATCCAAAAAAGATGAAGGAACTTCTTCCAGAAAAAAGAAAAAGATTAAGAAGAAGAAAAAAGATGAAGGAACTTCTTCCAGAAAAAAGAAAAAGATTAAGAAGAAGAAAAATGATGAAGGACTAAAAGAACAAATCAGAGAGGCAGTGAACCAAGCATTTGAGACAATTTTAAAAAAGAATCATGGAGAAGAAAAAGAAATTGCAGAATGTCCAGAGCAAAAAGAAAAAGATGAAGCCAGTAACTCTAGACTTTTAGATGAAGAAGAAGATCCACAAGAAGAAGGATACAATAATTCAGACAGTGGAATGCCATTTTCATCAGTGGCACACCATAATCTTAGCACATGATCAGATCTTCAATAATTCAGAAAAGACAAATTTTGCCAGAAGAAAAGAAGAAAAAGGAGAAGACCCAAAAATCAAGATTAAAGACTTTTGAGGAAAGATGTAATGAATTCTTTGAGAAAAGAAAAGATTCTCCTACAAAAACAAAAAAATTTTTCAAAAGTAGGAAAGATTTTTAAGACTTTTTGAAAAAGTTGGTGAAACTTTTGATAAAAGAAAGATTCCCAACTGTAGACTTTTAGAAATTCTAGTAAAAGTAGAAAATTTTCTTCCCACTTGTAAAAATCTTGAACTGGCTAGAAGTTTCTCGGTGAAACATGTGCCTTTTCCAAGGGTAGTATAGACTTTTTTGCTCCCAAGAATTTTTCTATTTAAGGAATGAGTTTCATTTGGTTTAGGCAGGAGTTTACAGCCTGTGTACTCTCTGCTATCCAAAAACCTTTGAAACCTCCTCTTCCAGAAAAATTCTCAATCCAAAAAACATTGTATAGCTGAATCATCCTTGTGAATATTTAAGGTATTCTTGTATTTTTAAGTTTATTTTAAGAACTTTAGGGACTTCCTGAAAGGGAAATCCTTAGTTGTAAATCTTTCAAGAGATGAATTTATAAATCCCTTATTTATGCTTTACTCTTTTGTTTATATGTTTAGTTTTCAAGTAAATATTTGTTATGTTTATCATTTCATCCTATGCATATAATAAAAGCATAACTTGATTTCTAGAAGCCATACTGTTTTTAGGTTAATCCTGAGTGACCCAGATGAATGAAAACTTTTGGCCGGAGTGAGCCTTTTGATGTTTTCTAGATATGCTGGGGAAAGGGGAAAAATTAATCTAAGAATTTTATAAGGGAGTGTCACGGGTAACCTTATAAAAAGAAATCAGGTTCAAGTTTATATGTCATAGGTGGTGAAAATTTAAATGAAAAAAAAAGAGGGATTTATATATGATTCTTAAGAAAGATTTATAGAAAATTAAGGAGAGTACTGAGTAGGATTAAAGCTATTAAAAGTTAAAAATTTAAAACAGCCATTTAAAATTGCATACCTCCCCCATTTGGTGTGTATATATATATATATATATATATATATTGTACAGCCACCCATGAACATAGCTTGACTAACCGGCTGGCTCGAACACGGCTTGATTTATTTGGCCATTTAGCTTATGTACAGTAACTTGAAAATCCCTCTTATATATGTATATACACACACACACATATATAAGAAAGTTAGATTTGCTAGGAGTTACTTTGAAAAATAGAATACTTTGAAAAATAGAATAATCTATATTCTGATAATTTTGTGATTAAGATAATAAAACAAAACAGAAACACTAGCAAAGGCATAAATGTGAAAAGTAAAGCTTGAAAGTTTCAATATAAACACCATGCATAAAAATGTTCAATTAATATTTCGAAGCGGACAGAGGAGTATGCGTGTATGTAAATCCAAACTGTAGTGAGTTGAAAGGTATAGATACATATATGTCTACCATCAGTGGCGGATCCAGCTAGTGGCGAGCTAGGGCGGCCTCCACCGGAAGCCCCTTTTTTTGGCTGACAGTAGATTAAGATTTTAGATTATGTTACTGATAATTCATTTTTCTTCCAAATTCTCCTTGTAGCTGAAGTGGTTAGAGCTTGTTTTCATATTTTGCAGATCCCGATTTCTATTCTCTTCACACCCAATTCATTGTGCACTTTTTTTAGTTTACAACAACTACCAAAATTAATGCAATATGAAGGAGTTAGATGAGATTTGAACCTTAAACCTCTACTATAATCATTGAAAGCCTGACCACTGTGACACCTATTGTTTTTGGCACTTAATTCAACGAAATAATATATATTACATTTTTTAGGTTTAATAAAATTATAAAGATTCAAAATCATGCTCTTCCTTTAAATTATACGATACTTGGCAACAATATCATTTGGTGAATATATGATTTATTCTTATAACACAATTATATATGTTCAATATGAACAAAATAATTGTTATATTTAAATTTTAGGCCTTGTTTTATTTTCATTTTTTTTTCAAAATACATTTTTATCTATTTTATTTTTAACCATAAAATTTTCAATAAAATAATATTACACGCAAATTCAAAACTTTTTTCTTATTTTTAACCTCACGTTCTCCATGAAATCATTATTTAAAAATGTATTTTTTGTTAAAAAAAAAAAAAACACATCAAACGAGCTCTTAATACTTTATTGTGAATAACAGTCGACAATCAACGATCGCCCGGGCTGACTCAAAATCTTAGATTCGCCACTGTCTACTATCAACTATAAATTTTCATGTAAATTAAACTCGATTCTTTAATTTATTGTCATTTGAAATTTAATAATGAAATAGAATAATCTTACAGGGAACATAAGGGACGATTCTACCGAGGCTTTCACATATCCATTCTTGATTTGTACTATAGTATGAAAAAGGTTTTCCACATAACGCATACAGAAGTTTTCCTTTGTCCACGTTTGGAGAAGTGACTATACTTCTATCTGCTTTCAATATGTTTAATGCGACATCTGCATATAAGAAAAGTAATTTGAAACTATTGCAAACATAATTTTCATTGTCATCTTGCCCATAGTCATGAACAGAGATCCCATACCATACATGACGCAGTTGATAGTTGCAACAAGAATGTTCATGCGCTCCTTGGCCTCGAAATCTTTAAGAGGTGTAATGTCGTAAAGATATTTATTTTAGGAATATGACTCAAATAGAAGTCTTTTGAAGATGCGTATTCTACTTGAACTAGGAGAATATTAACCTAGGGTTTAAGGAAACTAAGTTGAATAAAGAAACAAAATCTTGTTGAAATTGGGTCTCATAATTGTCACATATTTTCTTGTCTTTTAGGACTCCTCTAGGATTGACCTATAAATACGAGGCTTATCTGGTCAGTTTGCAGAGAGATTAATATAGAAACAGTATTGTTAGTCTATCTTGTATTCTCCATACTGTTGAATTAATGAACAGTGTTCCTCTATGTTTGCCATTTGTTTTCTTTCTTTATAAATTCAGGCCCCGTTTGATATCTATTTTTTTTCAAAATACATTTTTCTTTATCTTCTTTTCAACCACACATTTTTCATTAAAACAATATTACAAGTAAATCAAAAAGTTTTTCTTATTTTTCAACCACACATTTTCCATCAATTTACTATTCCAAAATGCATTTTTACATAAAAAGGCTCCCAAACACCTTCTCAATATTTTGTTTTCGTGGTGTGATCTAGTATACTTCAATATTGTCATTAAATGTCGTTCTTTATAATTCAATTTGAAATCAACATGTATTATTGGAGCGTTCGCACCCAACAATTTAACCATTTTTTCTTTCCCATCAAAGCTGCAAATTCAATTGGGCTCAATTGGTCATTGTCTCGAATTGTTGGCAGAGCATTATTTTTTTGGTACATGACTTTGGCAATTTCTACAATCCCTGATATAGTTGCAAGCAAGAAAGTTGTTTCTCCGTCTTTATTCGGCAATTCCAGGTCTCCTTTGTTCAAGCATTCGAGCTTGCAGACAAACGTAGTTTGCTTGGCGAGAGCAGCTATGTGAAGAGGCCTATCTCCTCTTTTTGCTGTCTTAAGAGTACCTGCTGCTGTGATTATGTTGTTCAAAATCAATAAAAAAAAAATAAAATTGGTACCATGTAGTGCATGGCCATAAGCCGAGACCAAATGTCTGGGCACGGGTGAACCATGGGACCGCATGATACAAAATTTTGACTGTTTTTTGGCCGTTTTTGACCGTTGCAAATTTGAACATAGTGACTTTTCACTTGATTTTTTGGTAACATTTTGTACTTCTGGTCGATGGCTATATATAGGAGAGCCATGTTTGAGGGAAAGATGTTAGAAAAATATCTTGCAATCATACTTTGTTCTAAAAATAATCAAAATACCTATTTACGTTCATATTCAACCCTTGTGTTCTTCAAGTTTTCAAAGATTTTCACTTGTGCTTTGGTAATTAATTCTTGTTAAGGCTTGTTAAAATTCTACAAACTATTTTTCATCAACCTTCGAAGCATCTCAAATCAATAGGAGAAGGGGAAAATATCGTCTGAGGACAACGATATCGTGTCCAAGCCATTCGTTGATACAAGTTCGTGATTATCTTGTTCTTGACATTGTCGGTTCATATTTCGTGATTTCTGCTCCAACCCAGTGAAATTTTACAAGAATCTCAAACAATATTCTGCGATGGAAAGCGAGACAATGATAGCTGCAATCAAACTCATGAATCAACACTTGGTGCGGTCAGATCGATTCGATGGAACGAACTACACTTGATGAAAAGATAAATTGAAGTTTCTTCTCATTGCATTGAAGATCTTCTACATCCTAGATCTGAATCTTGCACCACTACCAGAACCAATGAATGGAGAAATCGAAGTGATGAGAAATGAAAGATAAAAGAGCCAAGAAGATGAGTTAATATGTCATGGTCACAGTCTCATCGCATTATGGGATCGTTTGTATGACTTATATACGTTTACAACTTCGGCAAAGGAAATTTGGGATGTGCTCGAAAGGAAGTACAAAGTAGAAGAAGAAGGTACATAGGATTTTTAATTTATAAATACTTCGATTTTAAATTTTTAGAGAATATTCCCCTTCTTCCCCAAATACATGAAATGCAAGTAATTATCAATAAGTTGAAGGCGGTGAAAATTGAAATACTGGAGACCTTTCAAGTGGAGGCTATAATTGCCAAACCTCCCCAAACTTGGAAAGGATATCGAAAGAAGATAATGCATAGTTTCGAAGATTATTCTTTGGAACAACTGCAAAAACATCTTCAGATTGAGGAAGAGTCGAGAATGTGTGATAAAAATGATTCTTATGAGGGCACTTCCAAAGTAATGCTGTAGAAAAATTCGAACCACCAACAAAATCCAACAAAAGGAAGCCTTCGAGGAACTTTAATAAGTTCAAGAAGAAGACCAAAGGAGGATGCTTTGTTTGTTGGAAATCGGACACTACACAAAAGACTGTAGACACCAAAAACACAACAACTCTGAGAGTAAAGTGAATTCCATCCAACAAAACAAGATTGTGACCGCCGTGAGTAAAATATATGCAATTAAGGGAAAGGTTCCCGGCTGGTGGTATGATACTTGTGCCACGGCGCATGTATAATATAACAAGTCTTTGTTCAAAACATACAATGAAGTAGATAGAGACCAAGAGATCCAAATGGGTAACGAGATGCGGTCTAAAGTAATTAAAAAATGAAGTATAGAAATTATCTTTATTTCTGGGAAAAATATTACTCTCATAAATGTACTACATGTTCCGGATATGAATAGAAACTAAGTGAGTGGAAATCTTTTGAGAAAATCGGGCATTAAAAATATCTTTGAGTTCGGTGAACTTGTATTACCACTTAACGGAAAATTTGTTGGAAAGGGCTATTTATGTGAAGAAATGATCAAACTTTGTATTATTGACAATGAAATAAATAAAGATGATTTTGTTTATGTGATTGATTTATTTTCTTTATGGCATGCTAGATTAGGCCACATAGGTAAAAGTACCATGAAACGCATGAGAAATTGTGATTTAATTTCATATGATGGAAATTATGCCTTAAATGCAAAACATATGTATAAGCGAAAATGGTTAAAAAGCATTATTAAAGCGCTAAGAGGACTTCGAGCCTGTTAGAATTAATTCATTCCGATATATATGAATTGAATGACATGCTAACAAGAGGTGGTAATAGATATTTCATAACATTTATTGGTGATTGCTCAAGATATGCATATGTTTATTTGATGAAACAAAAACATGAGGCCTTTGATTTGTTTAAGACTTATAAGAATGAAATTAAAAATCAATTAAATAAGAAAATAAAGGCTTTAAGAAGTGGTAGATGTGGTGAATATTTTTCTAGTGAATTTAATTTATATTGTAAACAACATAGCATAATTCGCCAATGTTCTGCACCTAGAACACCCGAACAAAACGGTTTGGCTAAAAGGAAGAATAGAACCTTAGTAGAAATGATTAATGACATGCTTATATATGCTAAGTTACCGTTTAGTTTATGGGGTGAAGCTTTATTAAGTGCATGTAGGATAATTAATAGGATTCCTTCTAAAAATACAAAGATTTCTCCTTATGAACTGTGGAAAGGAAGAATACCGAACATTGGATACTTCAAAGTGTGGGGGTGTCTTGCTTATTGTAAGAACATAAATCCTAATAGGACCAAATTAGGTCCAAGAGGCATTAAATGTGCTTTTGTTGGATATGCTAATAATAGCAAATCTTATAAATTGCTAAACTTGGAGATCAATGTGATTATCGAATCAAGTGGTGTAGAGTTCTTTGAAGATTTGTTATCATTGGATAATGAATTGAAGAAAAATATTGAAAATATCCTTAGCTGAAGTGGAACATGTGATGAAATGTCATCTAAAGATGTTGATGAGTCTCGTGAACCACGAAAAAGCAAGAGAACTCGAGTTGAGAAGTCTTTGGGACCGGATGAAATTGATTCTCAACTTATCTCCTTTTACTTAGTAGAAGGAAATGAGTTGAATGTAGTAAGAACAATTCCTTTTGTTCTAAAAGTGAAAACCGACCCTAAAACCTATAAAGAAGCTATGGCTTCTCATGATAGCATATTTTGAAAAGATGCAATTAAAGATGAAATGAATTCGATAATGTCTAATAAAACTTTAGAACTTGTCGATCTACCACTGGGATCCAAACATATTGGACGTAAATGAGTATTTAGGAGGAAATATAATGTTGATGGCTCTCTAAACACTTTCAAAGCTAGATTTGTAGCTAAATGATATCAATAAAAGGAAGGAATTGACTATTTTGACATTTATGCACTGGTAGCTAGAATAACATCGATTAGGATATTATTCGCATTCGCTTCAATATATGACTTGCATGTTCATCAAATGGATGTCAAGACGGCATTCTTAAATGGAGATCTCGATGAAGAGGTCTATATGGAGCAACGCGAAGGGTTCGCTCTACCTAGAAATAAACATAAAGTATGCAAGTTAGTAAAATCTTTAAATGGTTTGAAGCAGATATCTAAGAAATGGCATGAGAAGTTTGACTTTGCTATAACATCATGCGGATTTAGACGTAATAGCGTAGATAGATGTTTATGTTCTAAAGTGTATGATGATTATGTGACATTTATATGTTTATACGTTGACGACATGTTGATTATGAGTAATCACATGGACGGTATAGAAGAAACAAAAATTTTTCCATCTTCCACATTTAAGATGAAGGATCTTGGTCAAGTGGATACTATTTTAGGTATCAAAGTCACAAAGAATAATGGGGGTTATCATCTAAGTCAATCACATTATATTGAGAATGTGATAAACAAGTTCAAACACTTGAACATAAAAGAATATAGTACCCCGATTGATTTAAGTTCAAAACTTGTAAAGAATAATGGAATGACGATTGCTCAATTGGAATATGCTAGTGCTATAAGAAGTCTTATACATGCAGTTCAATGCACAAGATCAGACATAGCCTATGCCATAAATAAACTTAACAGGTTTACTAGCAATCCGAGTAATAATCATTGGAAGGCCATTGGAAGAGTTCTCGGATACTTAAAGAAAACAAGAAACTGGGCATACAATATACTAAATTCCTGACAATATTGGAAGAATTTACCAACGCTAGTTGGATATCTAATGTGGGTGAGAGTAAATGCATTTCGAGTTGGGTGTTCACTCTTGCAGGAGGTGTTGTTTCTTAGAAATCAAAGAAACAAACATGCATAACACACTCGACCATGGAATCTGAATTTGTAGCCTATCGGATACCGAGAAAGAGGCTAAGTAGCTTAAGGATCTCTTTTATGAGATACATTTGAGATCAAAGAATATTTCTTCAATACCTATCATGTGTGATAGTCAAGCCACATTAGCAAAGGCATACAATGAAGTATACATTGGAAAGTCTAGATATATGAGTCTAAGACATGATTACATAAGGAAATTAATCAAAGATGGAATAATTTCCCTAAATTATGTAAGGTCAATTGAGAATTTGACGGATCCTTTGACTAAACCTCTAAACAGAGATTTAGTAGCATCTACTTCGAGCAGGATGGTGTTGAAACTCCTTTACTAAAAATGTTCACCAATGACAGCAACCCTACCTGTCATTACTTAAAAGGTAATTTACATGTTCAAAGAATAACAACAAGTCATTCGATATGTGGATAGTTGAAGCATTATTAAAATCCGTAATAATCCTATGCTAATTAAAATAATGTTGGTTATTACTGAAATGAGGGATGAGTTTTAAGCTCTTAATGAAGTTCAGTGCTAAAACACAAGTACCTCTAAAAGTAACAAAGGTACTGGACGAACTTCACCTAAACAATCTTCAAGGTGGTGCCGCCTTAATAGAGAGTTGGAGTTTCTATCTTAAAAGATTGTTGAAAATGATAAGCGCAAGACCATAAAAGCACTAAGCGAGTTATGAGGAACTTGAGAACACCGTGTGTGTGTTCTTACCAGTATTGTCATATGAAATAATTGGTTCAAAATTACACGCTACCTTTAATTTCGACTAAACTTTGTTTGAATTACACTATGGTTAGATTCAAATTAAAAGATATCTAATCCTTATGCATGAGTATCGTATATTATGAATATGAGACTTGTCAATTTTGAACAAGTGGGGGATTGTTGTGATTAGGTTGTTCAAAATCAACAATAACAATAAAAAAAGAAAAAAGAAAAAAAGCCATGCGGTCGCATGGCCATATGCCGAGACCAAATGGTCTTGGTAAGAGTGAACCATGTAACCGCATGGTACAAAATTTTCACTGTTTTTTAGTTGTTTTTGGCCGTTACAAATTTAAACTTGGTGACTTTTTACTTGATTTTTTGGCACCATTTCATACTTCTGGTCGATGGCTATATATAGGAGAGCCATGTTTAAGGGAAATATGTTAGAAAATCATCTTGCAATATAAACTTTGTTCTAATCCCTATTTACATTCATATTCAACCCTTGTGTTCTTCAAGTTTTCAAGGATTTTCACTTGTACTTTGGTGATTAATTCTTGTTAAGGCTTGTTAAAATCCTATAAATCATTTGCCATCAACCTTTGAAGCATTTCAAATCAATAGGAGAATGGGCAAATATCATTTAAGGACAACGATATCGTGTTCAAGCCAGTTGTTGATACAAGTTCGTGATTATCTTGTTCTTGACCTTGCCGGTTCATATGTCGTGATTTCTACCATGACCCGGTGAAATTTTACAGCACCTGCACTTTCGTCCAATCTTAGAGCAGTTTCGGCATCCTTCCAATCTCCTCTAAAAGCAGCTTGATATAATTGTAAACGGAGCCTCAGACTATCTTCCTTTTCTCCCCCTGATGATGTTAAGATGCTTCCCATATTAAACCAAATCCACTCACATAATCAAATCTTAATATTTACTAGCGCATCAACCTCATTACGGTTGTAATTTGTTCAAATCATAACGACGAGGGTGAGGATGATTTTTGGATACTTTCCAAGTTGGGAAAGTTGTGAAAAATTGGACGACTTGAACAAAATAAAATTGCAGAGAACCAAAATGAAACCTCTTAATAGAAGGTTTTAAGCCTCTCTCTCCCTCACGGTTAATTTATCACCTGGATTCGATGTCATATATATAGTTCCAACTGGAAAATCTTACAATTTGTATTTGTTTAACATGGCTGTCTACATAAATAACATAGGAACATTTATGCGTTATGTGTTGCTTCCCACTACAGAGTTTGTCACTGGATAAAGTATACCTTATCCTATATTCAATCAACTATAGAACTTGTAAAATAAAAGAAAATCAGAAACTTACGTTGCTGAGCATTAGCATTGGAGATTGGATTTTCAACTTTGACTTCAACGTGGCTATGCATGCTTGGTAGCTCGACGACTGGTGCCTCGACACATCTGATGGTGTGGCTGTAGAAAAATTAATCACACTTACCTTTTCAATACAACAATTAAAATGTCAAAAGTAAGAAGACTTATTGAATGAACGAGACTCTGTCTTAAAATTAAAGATTAAGCTATTTGTAGACCTTGATTGAGACATGGAAGTGTTATAATAATTGAATTAAATATATGAGATGTGAAAGATGATATGAGATTGTATCAAGTGTAATTCGATAAGCCAAGGTTTAAACCAAGATGTGCATAAAGCAAAATTGTAAAATAAAATTGGCCGTCAATATATCTCAACAAAAATAATTATAATTTATAAATCAATTTTTTTATAAAGTGCATAAGATTATTTCTGTATAATTTTCAAGAAAATGAGTCGTATATTTAGCCCACAAAAATTAACTTACAATAATAATTCGAAACTAATAAAAATAAAAATAAAAATGTAGGCTATATTATTCTCCTTAAATCACCCAATAGCGGTCTCTAACAATTTTATTTTATTGGATATAAATAACTACCTATAAAAGTTTTTATTTTACTTACAAGTTTATAATAGAAATAGATCTAGAAATAATTAAAATAATAGAATATTTATTTTAATTAAAGAAACCAAAGTCAAATAACAGATTTGTAGAGTATGGTTTGAACAGTCTAATCTAAATCCCACATAAATTTCACATTTTTTCACTCAACCAATTATCCCAATTTATTTTTTTTTCAAATTAAATATATGATATATATTTAGCAGTGGCTTGTTTATAAATACGAGTATCAAAGGGTAGGCACCACTTGTACCCGACAACTCCGGCCGATCAACCCTTGCCTATTCTGGTTCTAGTTCTGGATCCAGTTCATAACTTCTAGAACTCATTGCTTTATCCCTCATTCGTCTTCTTCCACCCGCTGACCTGGAAATTTATCAACAATACCAATATTCTACTGTTAATTGGTATCAGTTTGTGTTAGTTTCTACATACAACTTTGTACAAGTAACTGCTGACCAGCTATAATTCAGTGCTTGAACATATATAGAAATGTGAATGCTGATTATTATGTGCAGGCTCGGGTGATACTGCACATTCTATCATGCAATCTGTAATGCAGGATATACAACCAGCATTACACACGCTTTTGCATAGAAAGTGTTACCTCAAGACCAAGCGAAGGCAATGAATTTATAGCTGAAGTCCTAAATTGTTATTCATTTTTCTTATTCTTTTTTTGGGGGAGGAAATTGTAGTATTTGTCTTCAATATATAGCCTTATTAGCAATTGAGTCTCTAATATATTTTCTTGACATTTAAAAGAACTCTCAAATTACAAAATCGAACTGAAATCCTTATTTTCAAACCATTGATTCAGGACAATGTTTCGGTTTCTAAATCAACCAACCGTTTAGAAATAGTTTGATTTAAATTTCAAAACTTAAAAGTCATCTGAAGTGGAATTGAACGGTAAATATAATTAAGAAAAAAGAAAACAGATCCTAAGAGAGTTTGGGAAGCTGCTCGAAAACTGAATCCTAATTAAAATACTTGCCTAATTGAGTTAGGATTTGTTTTCTTTCTTTCCCATTTTTTTTCCTTTTTTATTTATTTTATTTATTTTTATTTTTTTGGAAGCCACAAGGCAAGTATTTTACATGCCAAGGATTTGTTTAAGACTCACAGAACAGGCAAGTATTTTTATAAGCAATGAATTAAATTATATATAGGAGGTTTGAAATAGGGTCTTATAAATATTAAGCCCCTATTTAATAGAGATTAAAAATTAGATTTTTAGTAGATTTTGATACAAGTAGATGGAATGTGTAGTTAAAAAGTTATGAATCCTATGAAATATTGGTTAAACCTAATTATTGACTTTGACTTAGAAAATAATTAAATAAAATTAAGAAATAATTAAACATAATTAGGAAAATTGGAAGACAAAATACAAGATTTAAACTCCAATACAAACATTAAAAAAGGGGGAAAAAGAAGAAGAAGAAGAAGAAGAAGAAGAAGTAGAAGAAAGAATAATAAGTGGGGAAAAAAATTCCAAAGTAGATTATGTAACACATAGAGAAGCATTAGTTTAATTGAAACATTAATCAATACAATGACACTAGAAAATTGGGAAAAAAAAAAAGATTGAGAAATAAAACAAAATGCAAGAACCAAATGAATATCAATGCCTTTAGCAGCTCCTCCTTGAAATAAGACCCACCATGAGAGCATTAGAAAAATAATGATTGACCTTTCTGATTTCCTGCAAGTGAACGAGACCATGAACAAATAATATAGTGAATAAAGTGTCAAACACATAAGGACTATGTGTTTGATCGAGTTAAAATTAATTGCAACTTTAATCGAATGGTAAAAAGATTTTGTGATTTTTCTATTCTAATCCCCAAATTATCAGTTAAACCAGTGAAAGCAAGTAGATGTGTTTTTCAAATATGTAATATGCATTGCTAAGTTATCAAATTCCCTTGTTATTCCATTTTTAGTGTAACAATTTTAAATCATTCATGTTGTTTAATATTCCTAATTTAATTGAAAGCTTCTCTCGATAGCAATCAGATCTATTTTCCTCGTGCGACCTTTTCATCTCTCGATGAAAAATGCAAATATGATAAACCATTAACAAGTGTTAGAACACTTATTGGAATCATATAAAGTATAGAAGTATATCTATATCTTTTATCGAATATTACAATGTTTACTATATTGTGCTTAAATCCTATTATCTCTCGTGATTACAATAAAATTCACTAACAATTCAGTTGGTGATCAAGCAACTGAAAATAAGGATAAAAACTATAATAAACATCCATAATTCAAACCAAATTAAAGTTAAATCATAACAATGGTTCATCTCATCCTAACAATATATAAAACTAGCTCAATATATCGAAATTACAAGAAGTCATATGTAAGTGGAAAGATATAACCCGAATTTTTGATAAATTGAGAAGACGAAGATGAATCCTGAAATATTGAATCTCTTTAATGGTTTCTTAATGAATTTCCACTTATGCTTTCTATTCTTTTTCCAAGGATCAAGTTTGAATCTTCACTTAATTGAATACTTGTAAGTCCCCTTGTATCCTCTCATAAAAGAATTATGAATTTTTCTCATTTGACAATTATAATTGATGAAAACTGGAGTATAATATGCAATATGTATGTTGCTGTTAGGTATTAGCAGAAGTTGAAAATTTGTTAAAATCACGTTCAAATTGATTTTCAAAAGAGTTTCAATCGATTAAGGAAAGTTATCTTCACGCGCGCATGTTTTTGTCTCTGCACAGCAGTTAGTCTTTTAGTCATAAGTCTCTTTCCTTGTATTCCATTGAGGAAAATTAAAATGCGTTGGAAAGATAATGCAAAGGGTTACAAGTTTTCTTAAAATAGAAATTTTCAAATTTGAACATTTACTATGTTAAAAATGGGTCTCAATCTTTAACTAAAAATTTCGAATATAACTTGTGCAATTAGAAATCGATTTATGATAATATTTTGATCATATTCCATCCCTTTTTGAATTCTAATTGTATTCAATTGACTTCTAGTAATCTTCAAAGTAAAGTTCCAAATCAACCTTCGAAAATTTGCAATTAGGTCCTCAACTTTTGTACTTCGTCATTTTTCGCTTCTTTCTTTCAATTCCACATTCAATTATTGAGTCTTTCTAATAAACGAAATATGCAATAAATTATGCTATAATTGCTTAAAAGAACTATTAAATGCCTCTATTTTTAGGTCCAAATAAGTGCATAAAATATACTTATCAAATATTCACAAACTTGAACATTTGTTTATCCTTAAACAAAACTATAACCTAACTTAACAAACACACAAACATGCAAAATGTTTTGGTTAGATAATATGGCCATTCTAGGCTATATTATTCTCTTTAAATCTCCCGATAATGGTCTTTAATTGTTTTATTTTATTCGATATAACTACCTCTAACAATTTTTATTTTACTGACAAGTTTATAATAGAAGTAGATCTGGAAATATTAAAATAATAAAATATTTATTTTAGTCATAGAAACCAAAGTCAAATAATAGACTTTGTAGAGTATGCTTCGAACCGTCTAATCTAAATCCCATATAAATTTCACATTTACCACTCAACCAATTCTCCCAATTTATTTTTTTTTTCAAATTAAATATACGATATATATCCATTTAACAATGGGTAGGCACAAACTTGTACCAGACAACTCCGGCCAATCAACCTTTGCCTTTTCTTGTTCCAGTTCTAGATCCAATTCATAACTTCTAGAATTCATTGCTTTATCCAGGGGCGAATCTAGGATTCGAAGTGAGCACGGGCGGTCGCCGATTGATCTTTGGTCACAATAAAATACTTAAAATTAAATATAACAATTATTTATGCTAAATGTGAATATATATGGTTTTTACGGCACTTGTTAACTAAATTCAATCTGGTCGAGCACTGTGTATTATTCATAATTCAAAGGAAGGTCGAAGGTTCGAAATTTGAATCCTTTTGTTTGCATTAAAATCACTATACTTGAAGATATATATTGTTACGCTTTGTGGTCACACGTCAAGGAATGCAATGATGGTCAAGTCCCCAACAAGCTTAATAAGAGGTCAAGGGTTCGAATACCTTTTCTTGCTTTAGTTTTAGCAAAAATCATTGATTTAGAAAAATTGAACAATAGATTGCTTTGAAAAGGAATTGAACCCGGAACCTCCCACATGGTTGTGGAAGCTTCAAACCAACCGCGCTAGAGGTAGAATTTGTACATGAAGCGACTTATTAGGTATATAATATAAAATTTTAGCCATCATCAACAAAAAAAAATTCCCTTCTGACGGATCCAGCACGGGTGGCCGTGGGGGCTCGCCAGGTGTTGAATCCACCAATGGCTTTATCCCTCCTCTGTCTTCTTCCACCCGCTGACCTGGAAATTTATCAAGAAAACCAATATTCTAGGGTTAATTGGTATCAGTTTATGTTAGTCTCTACATATATGGTACATTTGATAACATTTAAACTTTGTAGACGTAACTATTGACCAGCTATATACTTCAGTGCTTAATCATATATCGAAAGGCGAATGCTGATTATTATGTGCAGGCTCCGGTGATACTGCACCTTTTGTCATGCAGTCTGTAATGCAGGCTATACAAGTAGCATTACACACGCTGCAAAGAAGGTGTTACCTCAAGATTGAGCGAAGGCAGTGGATTTATAACTGAAGTCCTAAATTATTCTTCTGTTTTTTTTCTTTGGAGGAAATTGCAGTATTTGTCTTCAATCTATTGCCTTATCAGCAAATGAGTCTCTATTATATTTTCTTGGCATTTAAAAAAACTCCCAAATTACAAAATCAAACTTAAAGTCTGAGAGTCGAACCATTGATTTGGGTCCAATAAACTTGTCAATGTTTAGGTTTCCAAATCAAACAAACAGTTTAGAAATAGTAGATTCTAATTTCAATACTTAAAAATCATTTGAAGTCGAATTGAACTGTTAATATAATTAAGAAAAAAGAAAAACAAATCCTAAGTTAGAGAGTTTGGAAAGCTGCTTGAAAACTAAATCCTAATTAAAATACTTGCCTAATTGAATTATGATTTGTTTTCTTTTATTTTTTTATTTTATTTTTATTTTTAAAATTTTTTTTTTTGTGAAGCCACAAGGCAAGTGTTTTACAAGCCAAGGGTTTGTTTAAGACTCATAGCAAAAGGCAAGTATCTTTATAAGCGATGAATTAAAATTATATAGAGTGGGGTTTGAATCAGGGCCTTATTCTAACTTCAAATATGGGGCCTTTTGAATATTAAGCTCCAGTTCGACAGAAATTAAAAAATATATTAATAGCAGATTTTGATAAAATTTGATGGAATGTGTAGTTTAAAAGTTGTGGGTCCTATGAAATGTGTGGTTAAACTTAGTTGTTGACTTTTACTTAGAAAATAGTTAAATACAATTTAAAAATAATTAAACATAATCAGAAAAATTGGAAGACAAAATACAAAGCAGATTACATAACGCATAGAAGCATCAGTTTAATTAAAACATTAATCAATACAATTACATTGGAAAACTGAAAAAAGGGACAAATAAAATGAAACGCAAGAACCTAGAGAGAGAAATGAATATCATTGCCTTTAGCAGCAGCTCATTGGATACGTATAACACCCACCACGAAAGTATCAGAAAAAGTAATGACTGTAAATTTTAAAGAGAGAAAAGTGACATTTCGTTTCTTGCAAAGAAAAAGAGAAAAAATAATGGCGGGGAAGATAAATGGTCAAATTAATTATATTTAAAGAAAGTAATGGTTGGGATATATTTATATGATACATAAATGTATGTGATAGGTTTTATGCCATTTATATGAACTTTGCAGAGATGTTTGTATTTTCAAATTTTATTAGCTTCTTGTATTTGCATATGATAATTCTAATTTAAAGAATTTTGTAATTACAATCTTTACTTGTCGTCAACCAATCAATTATAACCGTACATAATTTGGGACCCTCTTTAAGTTGGGCCTTAGTTGATCGTCTATGCTACCTATAGTCAGGGTTGGCTCTATGTTTGATCAACTCGGATCGATGTTTGATTTTCGACATGGCAAGTATGAATTTGAATACTCCGCTTTTGAATTGCAACACCAAACTCTTGTTATGGTAGGCTTTTTGTTTGGAAGCTGGAGGAAAAAAGGATTTAGTTGTATTTTATTGCTCGTGGTGATAATTGAAGCAAATTTGGTACCCAAAGTAACCCTGTCAATATTTAGTAATTGAATTTACCCTAGTTGGGCTTTGTGGAAGAAGTGAAGAATTTTGTCGAATAATTTTTTGATCTCGAACACGCCACCTTTTGCCAGACTCTTTATTGTATTATATTCTCCTACTGTGTCAGAAATTATTTAATTGTAACCATGTAGTATACAACACATATTAAGATTGACCAATTATCCAACTTATTAGTTTGGTCAGGATAGATCCCTTGTAAGCCTTACTTTTGATTATAATGAATTTTCTAACTCTGTCCATGGTTTTTTCCAGTTGGGTTTCTGCATAAATCTTGTATTCTAGTAATTGTTTATTTTCATATTGCCTATATCTCACCCTTAATTGATAGCATGACAGAATGATGGAAGACCACACAATTGCACTCCTCAATTGCATCGACACCTCATACGGACAAATCGTGAGAATTTGGAGGCAGTTGCTGGAAGCATGCATTCTGCTGACTGAATAGAAACAGAAGCAAATATTAAGCAAATTGTTAATAGGGACACAATGGTTAGGTTCTGTATTTAGGCAGGACACACAATTGCTTTTGATTCTTTTTCAGTAGAATCTTCAAGATGGTGCACCTTTTGCTAGTAGGCATGGCTAAACATTTACCTAATAAAGTACTTGAGAGATTCGGAGGATGAGAAGAGTGGTAAAATAGTGTTAATGTATTTCAAGACCATGATTCTGAATGGGTTCAATCAATAATTGGAAGACGTAGGGGGTGCAAGTGATGGTTCATGGAACTTGTTGCCATATTGATTTGCGACATTTATGACATCTACAATCTGGAACACTTTGGCCTTCAATGTTGACACTGGAGGATTCAGCAACAATGTACATCGCTGGCAAGGTACGAGTACTTGAGTTTTAGTCTGAGAAGTAAAAAATGGTCAGATACACCAAGAGTTAATTTTCTTCTCCGTTCATTGCTCTTTGCTACTGAAGTTGTCTTATGCAGCCATATTTGAATATTTATGGTTACATCTAACTAAACAATTAAGTGTTTATCTTGATTATGTTGAAATACGTGATGAAGTTTCCCACCCTACATATAAATAAAGTCTCTTTTACAGTCTCACTCGAACAGGCATATCATCTTCTCTAGTTATTTTACTGACCTACCATTATCATTTAATATATTCTGGAAAAGGCAGACAACGTGTCTACAACAATCATCTTAATTCTTTTCAAGTCATAAGTATTGGCCTATGATTCATGTGGTCTTTAGTCATTGGGTAGTTAATCTATAAGATATTGTCAGTGTAATGATATGACTACAATGGAAATATGCTCTAAAAATATTCTATACTTGTGCCGTTAAAAGTCAATTGAAATGACAATTGGAAATTTGATTACGTTTTGTTTCTGTCATGTAATACTTTTTTTAAATGTTTCTCATTTTATTCATTTACACAGGGTTCATTTGTGTAAGCTCTCTCCATACCCACCCAGAAGCTTATTGGAATCTCATGTACCTTATGGCATCCTCCGCGCAGTATACAGTCAGTACTATTCGAATTCTTCAACTCCACTGGCAATATTGAGTTCCTCCCCTCGATACTCTCCAGCTATGTCACTAGCACATGCTTCTCCTGCGTCGAAGCAGTCCTATGGAGATTCTACTCCACAGTCGAGTGTAAAAGATTCGAGATATTTTAAGGCTTCATCAACTCATGGTCAAGATCAGTATGATACGCGATCACCCCAGAATTGGCCGGTCACGAACTCGACCACTTTACCCCAAACTTGACCTCCCTCAAAACTGCCAATCTGAGGTTGGGTCAATGAGGTCGGGACTATATGTCGTCATGCCAAGACTTTTTGACGACCTATGGGAACACAGATTCTACCCAGCCTATACTTCTGACCTAGCTAGATTCCCTTTTCGACTCAAACAGTGGTTGAATACTTGGAATGAAACACTATCTCCTTATCCTTGTAGGATAAGGATCACATGTGGCTAAGTCCTTCTAGGACTTTATTATCAGCACCTATAAATACATAACCCGGGCTCATTCTTGAGGTATGTTTTTCATTATTTCCAGTTTATAGCCTCACGCACTAAATTCCCTATCTGACTTAAGCATCGGAGGGGCGATAAGCACATACCTCGTTGCTTTTGTTTCAGGTATTGGAAGACCGCTTGTGTTCATCAAAGTTCAGAGTTCGATCATCAAGTTTGAGATCTTTCAGGCACTATTTTTTTGGTAGCATCATTGGCGCCATCTGTGTGAAGACCAAAAGCCATGGTCAATACACGTTTAGGTCTTCCTCCAGCAAGCTCATCCGTCCCGGATAAGCCTCCTCCTCCTTAGGAACGCCATGTCCCTCAAGAAGAATCGTCAGAGATGCCAACACCTCCTCAAGCTATTGTCACCATCGGAGCTTTCAAGGAACTTCGTCAGCAAGTTGCTATACTAACCTAATTGTTATGCCAAAGAAATTACACCCGTCACATAATCCAATCCTCGAAGGTGGTTTTATAGCAGATGCCAGGGCTCGAGTCCAACGTACAGCTCATGATGATGGCTGGGTTGGAACTTTAGGTACACCGCAAGTGGCTTCAGGTTCAAGGTCCGTTACAATGGACTTCGCTGAATTCCCTAAAATTATTTAAGAATGGATAGCAGCGGGTATGCAATAAATACTCGGGCTGCAACAAGATTCATCCCCAATATGTCGTTCACTTCAGAAGTTCTCTCGTATCCTCTTCCAGACAGGTTCAAGTATCCTCGAATAAAGGAGTACGATGGGACAGCCGACCCATCAATCATCTTAATGTGTACACCAATATCATGAACTTACAGGTTGCACTAGATGCAGTAATGTGCAAGGCCTTTCCTCAGACCCTCACAAATGCAGCTAGAGGTTGGTTTTCCACATTGGAACCCAACTCTATCGCCTCTTTCTCAAATTTGGCCGATAAGTTCTTCATTTTCTTTACACTCAACAAGCAAATTAGAAAGACAGCCGCATCACTCATGCAGATGCGTCAAGGACCCAACGAGGCACTACGTAGTTTCATGACCAGGTTCAATAAAGAAAGGCTTCAGATCCCTGATCTATATATCATTGCCACAATCTCAGCTTCGACATACGCCATTAAGTGTGAAGCATTCAAGATGTCCTTGTCTAAGACCCCACTGAAGTCAATCACCGAGCTACTCACACGAGCTGAGAAATACGTCAATATCGAAGAAACCATGGCCCCAAGAAGAGAAGTTTCCTCATTAGGAAAGTCTGATCAGAAAAAGCCGTATGAGTCCAATCTAAGATAGGATATACCTCAGGTCAAGCCAAGGCAAGACCCCTTCTCAACATCCTTTACCTTTTTGAACACCTCGAGATCCAATATTCTGATGGAGATCAAGGGTTCGAAGGAACTGAAGTGGCTTCCTAGATTGCGGTCTCCACCTGATACTCGCGACAAGAGCAAGTACTGTGATTTCCATAGAGATCATGGACATACAACGGAAGATTGTTTCGCCTTGAAGCGGGAGATTGAAGCTCTTATAAAAGGGAGATTTTTGGGCTTTTACATTAGCAATGACAAGTGCCCAATGAATAATCAGAACAGAGACAAGGGCCTAGAGGGTCTGGGAAACAAGCAACAAACCACAGGTACTATCAATATCATTATCAGGAGAATAACCTCGGGAGGAGATTCTAGCAGCGGGTGTAAACAATTTACTAGCAGCCTCCAATCATCTCAAGATCAGATCTTGTTTCTACAGAGGACATCACTTTTGGAACAGGGGACTTGGAAGGCATAGCATTCTCTCAGGATGATGCTCTGGTCATATCGGCCATCATCACCAACTTTGAATTCAAGAGAATTCTGGCAGACAATGGAAATGTAGCTAATGTACTATTTCATGAAGTCTTCGTTCAAATGGGGATCTCATCGAAGCACCTCAAGCCAGTCAAAACACCTCTCCAAGGATTTGGAGGTGGGGTCATCACCCCGAAAGATATTGTCGGGTTGCCTTTAACATTGGGGGACAGAAGGTAAACAGGTGACACAGATCACCACTTTTGAATTTTTCCGTACTCCAATGGCCTACAACGCCATACTGGGAAGACCATTGCTCAACAGAATTCAAGCTATTGTCTCAACTTTCCACTTGGCTATGAAATTTCCTACAAGTAATGGAATCGGGGTAGTTCGAGGTAGCCAAACAGTGGCATGACAGTGTTATGTGACTAGCATTTGAAGAATCAAGAGCGACGTCATGCAGGTTACAGAACTCGAGCACGAGCACAGGAATCATGACAAATTGTCTCCGGTGGAAGGATTGGAAGAGGTCGAGCTCGAGCCTAGCAGGAAAGTGTTAGTCGGATGGGAGTTGAATACAGTAGTCATGGCTAAACTACTGAATTATCTCTCCTGCAACATTGATATATTTGTTTGGAATGTTGAGGATATGCCTGAATTGACCCAGAGGTTGCAATGCACAGACTCAATGTAAACTCGAAGGCAAGACCTGTAAAGCAAAGGTAAATGCAGTTTGCACCAGAAAGACGAGAAGTCATAAATGAGGAGATTGCCAAATTTGTTAACGCACAGTTCATTCGGGAAGTACAATATCCCGATTGGCTTGCTAACATAGTTCTTATCAAGAAAGATAATGGGAAATGGAGAGTCTACATTGACTTCGTGGATCTGAATAAAGCATGTCCCAAAGACAGTTATCCTCTACCTCGAATTGAAAACTTTGTGGACAGTATATCAGGTCATATGTTGTATAGCTTCTTGGATACTTTTTTTCAGGGTATCACCAAATACTCATGGCGAAAGAAGATCAAGAGAAGACCTCATTCATGGCAGACTCAGCCATATATTGTTACAGGGTTATGCCCTTTGGACTAAAAAATGCTGGAGCAACATATCAAAGGTTGGTAAACAAGATCTTCGTCGAACTAATTGGGAAAACGGTCGAAGCATATGTGGATGGTATGGTGTTTAAAAGCAAACAGGTGAATAATCATGTCTCTGATCTTGAGGAAGTGTCTGCCACGTTACGAAGATACAGCATGAAGCTCAATCCTACAAAGTATGCGTTTGGGGTGGCATCTAGAAAGTTCTTAGGTTTTATGATCACACACAGAGGAATAGATGTGAACCCTGATAAAATCCAAGCTTTGATAAATATAGAAGCTCCTAAGTCCAAAAGGGACATTCAGAAGTTGACAGGTCGCATAGCAGCACTGAATAGGTTTGTTTCCCTGGCATCGGACATTTGTTTTTCCTTTTTCAAACTACTTAGGGAAAATAAAAGCTTTGACTAGAATGAGGAATGCAACTTAGCTTTTCAGGAGCTCAAACAGGCACTATCAACACCTCCAGTCCTTACCAAACCCGAACCCGATGGCACGTTGATATTATACTTGGCCATTTCCCAGAATGCAGTAAGCGAAGTCTTGGTAAAGGAAAAAGAAAGAGTTCAGCAGCCTATCTATTATGTAAGTAAAGTACTCCTTGATGCAGAAACATGGTATACACTTGCAGAACAGCTGGCCCTCTCTTTAGTAATAGCTGCCAGAAAGTTGCGACCGTACTTTCGGTCACATCCAATTGTGGTACTCACTAACAAACCTCTTAGACACATACTCCAGAAGCCAGACGTCTCAGAAAGATTGTTGAGATGGGCAATTGAACTTGGTAAATTTGACATAGAATTCAAGTCGTGACCCGCAATTAGGGCTCAAGCTTTAGCTGACTTCATAGCAGAACTCACTCCGAGGCCCCCGAAAACACAGGTTAAAGACCCTAGCATGACCTTGAAAATATGGGAGATCTTTGTAGATGGAGCATCCAATAGCTAGGGCTGGAGGGCCAGCGTCATCATCACCAGCCCAGACAAGGCTACAGAAATATAATTTGCTCTCAGATTTGAATTTGAGGATACCAACAACGAAGCAGAGTATGAAGCCATTATCATAGCCCTAGAACTTGCAAAAAGTCTTGAGTTAGAGCCTGTCAAAGTTTTTAGTGACTCATAGCTAGTGATCGGGCAAATCGAGGGGTCTTTCGAAAGAAAGGACGAGAAGATGAGTTTATACTATCTGAAAGTACATGACCATCAAAGGCAGTTTGTAAGTTGTGAAATCCTGAAGGTGGCCAGAGCTGATAACGCCAAAGTTGATGCATTATCCAGACTCGTCTTCATGGGTGTGGACGAGCTCGATAGAACCGTGTACGTCAAGATATTTGTAGAACCCTACATATCTCAAAAGCCAAGTGTCATGGACATCGACCATGAGCCCTCCTGGATGAATCCAATAGTTGATAACATAAGTAATGGCAACCTACTTGCAGACCCTCGGCTTGCTAGAAGCATTCGGTATAGAGCTGTTAGATATTGTCCAATCGAAGGAGTCCTGATCCGTAGAAGTTTTTCACTCCCTTATCTAAGATGTCTCAAACCATTCGAGTCTCTGCAAGCCTTGATTGAAGTTCATGAAGGCATTTGTTGAAATCACCAAGGAGGCCGAGCTCTTGCATATAAGTTGATAAGGTATGGGTACTACTGGCCAAGTTTGAAGAAAGATGCTACGGATTACGTTCGAAAGTGCGACAAGTGCCAAAAGTTTGGCAACATCATACATGCTCCTACTGAAGAGCTAACTTCCATTCATTACTCGGCTCCCTTCGAACAATGGAGAGTCAATATTCTTGGGTCATTCCCCTTGGCCTGAGGACAATTAAAGTTGGTAGCTGTGGCGGTAGAGTATTTCACAAAGTGGGCAGTGGCTGAACCACTGGCAATAATTTCGAAGCCGAAGCTCAGATCATTCATATGGAAGTCCATCATATGTAGGTTTAGAATACAAAAAAGTCCTCATCACAGCTAATGGAAGGCAATTCGATAACCCACAGTTCAGGAGCTTTTGTGTAAACCATGGAATTGATCATCGCTTGACCTCGGTACCACATCCACAAAGTAATGAGCTTGCTGAAGTAGCTAATGGAATCATACTTTAGGACCTTTGAACAAGAATAGGGGATGCCAAAGGTGACTGGCCTGATGAACTGCCTTCTATACTATGGGCATACAGAACTTCGTACATGACAGGAATTGGTGAGACACCCTTCATTCTTGCCTTTGGACAAGAGGCAAACATTCATATCGAGGTCAACCTCCTCACAATAAGGAAGCTCGAGATGAGTAGGGATGACAAACTACTGAACACCTTGACTTGCTAGAAGAGGTAAGAGAACAAGCCTCACTTAGAGCTAGAGGCAAACATTCCTATCGAGGTCAACCTCCCCACAATAAGGAAGCTCGAGATGAGTAGGGATGACAAACTACTGAACACCTTGACTTGCTAGAAGAGGTAAGAGAACAAGCCTCACTTAGAGCTACAAATTATCAAAACAGAACGACAAAGTACTTCAACAAAAAGGTACAGATGAGAATGTTCAGAGCTAGCGATCTTGTCCTTAGAAAAGCAGAAACTGCTGGACACCTACCAGGGAAGCTCGGACCAACATGGGAAGGACCATTCGAGGTTATAAGAAAACTAAAAGGTGGAGCTTATAGCCTCAGGGACACATCGGGGAAGCCGCTCTCAAGACCATGGAACGCCGACAATTTAAAAATTTATTGCAACTAGTTATAGCTATAATTTTTCCTTTAAGGCTTGTATGCCCACATTATGTTTGCTTTATTTCATTTTTAATTTTCTGGCTCTAACGCCTAACAGTTCATGCTCCAATAAGCTCGGGTATTAATGCCCTTGAGCCCTTTTAATAAAACACGAATTTTTCTTTACGTTGTTGCTTCCATATAAACAAAATTAGCATAAGGCCGTGCCCCGTGCATGCAGTTAATACTTAAACAAAATTAACGTAAGGTCGTACCCCGCGCATGCAGCTAATACTTAAATAAAATTAGCGTAAGATCGTGCCCTGTGCATGCAGCTAATACTTTAACAAAATTAGCGTAAGGTCGTGCCCCGCGCATGCAGCTAATACTTTAACAAAATTAGTGTAAGGTCATGCCCCGCACATGCAGCTAATACATTAACAAAATTAGCATAAGACCGTACCCCGCACATGCAGCTAATACATTAACAAAGTGAGCATAAGGCCATTCTTCTCGCATGCAGCTAACACTTAACCATGGCAATAGGTCGGGACCATCAAACCCGCCCTATTCGATCCCAAAATGCCCTCATAACAAAGAATATCAACATCAAGGTTGGGGTATGAAATTAGAGTTTATCATACAAGACCATACCCGATCTTATCCACAAAGGAAAGAAGTTGTCTAAATTACAAGGTACAAGCCTGAGCTTATCCTTTAAATCATCAGCGACCCAATGGTCACCCCTCGATATAGGATATTGAAAAATCAGTTTACAGTGCACTACTCTAATACTCGAATTCGTTGACCCCAAGCGTGACATCCCTACCCAAAGCTTGAAAATACATTATCGACAATCAGTATCCTCGAGCTATCACACACCCGAGGTAAATACGTCAACATTCGAGTTGCGAAATATAATCTATACTAATAATCGATCTTTTAATGATCCATGCATAATCATAATGTCATCCATGCACAATCATAATGTCACGAACTTAAAATTCATGCACGAGCTTATAATAAAGGCAAGTCACATGAACTATACAAACGATCGAGCTAAATAGCCATCATAAGCGATCTTGTATAAATAGAAAAGAAAAAACCAACATCGATCACATCTCAAAAAGAGGCAATAAGCCACATAAGGCAATGTACTTTACATTTCACAAACAAAACTTCAAAACTTAGGGTCGGGGAACCGAATCTATGTCAACAACCCTGACATCATCATGATCACCAATCCCAGCCTCGTCACCATCCCCATCACCATCACAAATATCATCATCATCATCATCAGCCTCTGAGGTGGAGAGCTCGAGCTCAGTAGCTAGCACATTCACTGTCCTTAGCTCCTCTACAACAGGCCTTAAGTCCTCAGGAAGCCTTATTTAGAGAAAGGAGCGAGCAAGCCGCAAGCCACAATGACAGGAATCGGAGCCATACTGACCAAGGAGGGTTCCAAACTCTTTCAATTTCTTGAAGTCCTCCACAACTTGAGCTTGAGCTTCGTCGCGAGCTCTAATCAGCTCCTCCTTGAAACCCTTCTTGGACTCAAAAAGCTCGAGCTTTGCTTCTTGAGCTTCCCCCTTGTGGATCTCGACCTCCTCTCGAGCCTTTTTAAGTTCGACCTTCGATGCATCAAGAGCTTTTTTGGGGTCATTAGCTCGACTGTCAGCTCGCTATTTTACCTTCTCAAGCTCTTGCAGCTCACTCGCAATATTGAGGCCATTCAAGGTAAGGCCTCGTGTTACACTCAAAGTCTACATAAATAAACTCAATGTTAGTCCGATGAAAGAATATCAAATAAAGGAAGCACAATAGAGGTCGATATCTTACCCTCAAGGTTTGGACCTCCAATGTCTTAACCCCCTCATGAATGTTACCCTCTTTCTCAAACCAGTCAACAAGATCCCTCACGAGGGCGCTATCAGAGATGGGAGACAAATCAGAGTCCGCAATGCCCTAGCACCCCGAGCTCGATCTCGCGCCCTGGGTATTGGCTGAGGTGGTGGGGTCGGTGCCTTCGACGTTGAGGATTGGCCTTTATGCAAGGTCGGGGTCTCTGTCACCAGGGGCTCCCTCACAGCAACCTCTCTCGCTCTCTTTTTTCGCTTGGATGGGGTCGGTGCTTTAGGCTTTAGACCGTTGACCTTGTGCTGAATGTTCGCGAGAAGGTTCGATGGGTTGAAAGGCATTTCCCAATTTGCAAAAATAGATCACAAGACATTAGCTCGACCTTAAGCTCAAGGAAAATTAATGAAAAGAAAAAAAAGATGAAAGGACAAACCCTCAAGGCCTTTCACATTTACAAGGTCAAGGGTGTCATCCTCGAGCAAGTAATCAATCTCTCTGCCAAAGGATCGTGGTTAACTAACCTTAACCTATCCTGTTCTAATATCTCGAAGTATGCCTGCCCTTCGTTAAATCTATCCTTGTCGGGTACCTCCCACTTCGGGTTAAAGAGGTGGTCAGAGTTTTGTGGTTTCACAAAAAAACCTCTCTTTCCAACCCTGGAGAGAACTTGGGGTCTCTGGTGTCCTAAATCCCCCTTCGTTGATAAATAGACAAAGTAGTTGTACCCCGGGGAGAATTTCATATCAAAAACTATTCTTACAAGGTCTAGTCTAGGCTTGACCTCGAGGCATCTACACAAAATGAAAAGTACACTAACAGTCTCCAACCGTTCGGGGCTAATTGGCCCGGGCACAAGTAGTAAGGAGATAGAAAGTGAATGAAAAAAGGATGAAGAGGCCACCTAAGCCCAGCCTTGAGAGCATCCTAAAAAATGTCATCTTTCCTTCCCGAGCATCCAACACCATTTTTATACGTCCCGGGGCCCCAACATCATAGGTTGGCATGACCTCGAACTCCCTGACTATCTTAATAATAACATGCTCTTTATACTTCGTCGGTTCTTTGGGATATCTCAAGCTGACGTCGCTATCGACGTGAGTACTGATAGCGATCGCCAGGGGAATGAGGGATGCATCTACATCGACAGGTTTGTCACTATTGATCGAGGCCCTAGATGGATGGCTACTATCACTATCACTCGACCCCATACTACTACTGCTACTCAACATTATACTAATTCAAAAAATAACTTAAGGGCTCGAACTCTTACCTTTTCAGACGATCGCTCACTAACTCACAATCCTTGAACTCGAGCTCGATTTTACAGAGAGTAATTGAGAGTGAAAAGTGAAAATGAATGGTGAAAGTTAGAGTATTTATAGGAGACTGTAGAATACCAATGGTTTATTAATCCCAACCCTTAGACCAGGACACGTGGCACCCATCCAAGGTTGAGTTCTGACATTCCATCAAACGCGTGACACGTGGAGTGACACTTGGACATTTATACTTCTGCATCTTCACTCGTAGTTTAGACTTAGGCCGCAATCTATGATCTTGACGCACGGGGGCCTGTAATCACCCCAGAATTGGTCGATCACGAACTCGACCACTTTATCCCGAACTTGACCTCCCTCAAAACCACCAATCTGAGGCGGGACTATGTGTCGTCATGCCAAGACTATGTGTTGTCATGCCAAGACTTTTTTACGACAAATGGGAACATAGATTCTACCGATCCTATACTTCTTACCTAGCTAGATTCCCTTTTCGATTCAAGCAGTGGTTGAATACTTGGAATGAAACACTAACTCCTTGTCCTACAAGGATAAGGATCACACGTGGCGAAATCCTTCTAGGACTCTATTATCAGCACCATGAATACATAACCTGGGCTCATTCTTGAGGTACGTTTTTCATTATTTCCAATTTATAGCCTCACACACTAAATTTCCTATCTGACTTAAACATCGGAGGGACGATGAGCACACACCTAGTTGCCTTTGTTTCAGGTATTGGAAGACCGATCATGTTCATCAAAGTTCAGAGTTCGATCATCAGGTTCAATATCTTTCAAGTACTATTTTTTGGTAGCATCAATACTGAAAATGGTAGCATAAGAAGTACAGACATCAAAAATCGCAATGCTAGGCAATCTGGGCCCTTATATTATAGCTCAAGTCACAAGACAAAATTTGTCGAAGGTTAACATCAAGCAGCACGGGACCTAGTCCTTTGCCTAGATTTGCAGTTTCAAGGTCAGGTCCTATATCATACAAATAAGATATTAGAAAAACATAGTTAAGTAGATTTTGTATATAATCTTAATCCTTAAGAAACAATGTCATTAAGTTTTGGCAATATTTATGTCAAGTTTTTTCATTCATAAATTGTCCCTAACGACCAATTTAAATCGTAAGTTACTTTGTTTGGTAACCCCTTTGTAATAATCAGTTACGTAAGTTGGATAATTAGCTTAACAAATTTAATTTACCAAAGAATATTCTTCATCAAATAAATTAATAAAAAATAAAAAAATTAAAATATATAATTAATACTAAACGAAAATTATGGTGCAAATACAATACAAATAATTTACAAGTTAGTAGTATTATAAGGAAAGAAGCAAAAAAATATTTTTCTTAATTGTCGATATATCTAAAAACATAAAAAAATATAGAGAAAATAGAATTTTGTAAGTTACAACGAAGAAGCATGGTAAGTGATAATCATGACAAATGTTAGTGATTAGCAATGATCTTGTTGATGATTTCATCTGAATCATCAATATATATTGATTTCAGTCAAATTTGTGTAGAAATTATGTATATATGTTTAACAATAAAAATAATATATATGTGTCAAGTAAATATAGACTATTCAACGCAATAACAACAAAACCTAATTTTCGTGGTATTATTGATGTCTCTTGAATTAGTTTTATAATGTAGAGTCTGGTAATGCTCACCGACTTGTCTTCGTATGTGAAGTGAACTATATGTCCTCTTTTAGAGCTCTCTTACTTAGCTTATTTAGTTTGACCTTATGTACGGAATTATACTATTAAAAGCAACAAGTCACTTTTTAATAATTTCTAGATTATTAATCATACAAGTCCAACTCTCTATGTTTGAATACCTTAGTTTGTAATATGAAAACAATAAATAACACCAATTTAATGACAGAGAAATCCCAACTGGGTAAAAATTTCGGTACCAAGACAGTTACCTCCACTATAGACAATGATTGTTATAGTTAGATACTGTCTAGATAACTCTGCTAGACTTCATGATCTATTTCTTGTAATTTCTAAGATACTGTTGTCTCCTCCAACTTCCGATCTAGTACAATTGTCTCTTCCAAATGGATACCCAAGAATCGTTTAATCTTGTTCTTATTCCTATGCTTATAATCCAACCTTCCTCAATCTTCAGCAGCCTCTGAAGTTCCAATTGAGAAAGTTCCTTCCTTAATATGTTAAAGAAGTGAGTGTTTTGGTTTTTTGGATCTTTGATGCTTTCCCAAAAGGTGGTTGTATGAATTCAAGAATTAAATGATTGAATCACAAAGGGTGAATGTGTTCTTGAATCTTCAAAGAATAATATGGAGAGGAAACACAATGAAAACAACCACATAATTTTCGTGCTAGGGCTTAGGTATTTATAGTTCAAGTGTTTAGGTAGTTTGGGCCAGATAAAACACTTTAAAAAATGCGAATTAAGTTTTCTCGAAATACACTATTGCTCGAGCGACAGGCAAGCGACGATGTTTTTTTTGAGCAAAGTCCGAGCGACAGGTGAGCAACAATCATTCTGTTTTTTATAGCTCAAGCAATGTCTTGGAGAATAGCTAGTGATATTACGACGTCTTTTCTTTCCTTATTTCGGACTTGAACACTAACATACCTAACTCATCTATAAAAAATTGTATCTAACTCCTTGACTTTTACACATGTACAATTTAGTCCTTTCTGTTCACAGAATCACCAATTACATAAAACCTAATGCTTTTGAAACCTGAAATTTTGCTAAATTAACAACATTTGCACTACAAACCCTTAAATTTTGAAAAATAAAATCAAAGAGTAAACTACATAATTACGGAAGCAAAAATGAAATCACGATTCACATAAGCCCACCCATGCAAATTAGCATTTCCTAGGAAGTTCTGAAGAAGCTCGTCCAAATTTAGATCGAATAGCTGTTACGTCTCTTCCTAGGAAGTTCTGAAGAAGCTAATACTTCTGTCATCTACACATGTGATAAATTGGTCGAATAGAAGTACCACAGGGAAGATCTTCATACAAGATCTTATAGTAAGTGTGTGATGTGGCAACTAACTGAATAGGCGGCTCTACTCAATTAACAAGTTAAATCTAGTCTAACATGTCAGGCTTAGGGCTATAGATAGTCATAACATTAAGTGGATTGATACTTATGACAAGAAGCCTTGGCTGCTATATCGACCTAAGGCTGCAGAAGGTCATAATATTAAATGGATTGATGCCCATGGCAAGAGGCCTCAACTACTAGGATGAGGCCACATGTCTTTTCATCCAGTAGTTTATGCTCACCATCCTTTACTATAAAAGCTTGCACTTAGTGTCACACAAAATGTAATGCAAGTTTAGACTCTTGCAATAACTTTGTCGTATCACTATTTGTTACCCCCAAAAATCGATTCTTTTACATTGGACGTTCATGCCCAGAGCCTTTCGATACTCATATTATCTTTAACTGATTTGATCATCAAAGTGCGAGTGACTAACTTCATCCCCACCGGATGAGGCCACATGTGGCTAACAGTTTGTTCAAGAGTGCAAAACCCAACTCCTGTGGACGTAAGAGGTCTTGGGATCTGTTAGCCACATTGGAAATACATTTTTCGAGGCCAATAGATTGACCCCATCTATGGGAACCATACTACAAACAGGAGTATACTATTGGTAGAAACCATTAAAAGGAAGTTATCTTATAGGCATACCTTGAAGAAAGGTCGGAAGTTCTTGAAGAAAGAATGACGAAAGGCACTAAAGTAGTGTCTCTCTAAATTCACCATCGACAAGAGAGCTAGTCATATATCATGAGCTCTAGTTACTACGGTTCTCAAGGTTGGAATTGTCACCAAGAAGCTTCTGAAGAAGAAGTCCTTTGAACAAATGTCAACGTCCATAAACCCTACCACCAACATTGACGAGGTAGTAAAACTATCCATTTGGCTAGGAAAGTAGGAAAGATGGCCTCAAACATGAGAAATATGCTCAGTAGAATGCTATCATGCCACAACTTTCCATGCAAATGCATGGACAAGTAGGCTATCAAAAGCCTTAACATGAGGCATTCCAACAGAAACAGAATGAAAATGACACAAGGAGCCACTCACAAAGGATAAAGGAGAGCTAAACCTAATCAACAGAGAGCTAGAAGTGGACACTTCTACTAATCATGTCTCCAATCGACTTGGCAAAAACCTGCCACTAGAGGCAGAAAATTTCCTCCCAAAATATGCTCAAGAGCAGGAACCTCAAGGATCCGTCAGTATATTCGAGAGGATTGGACTATCAAGGTCGAGGAGTAAGCCCCAACAGTTATCCCCCGTTCAGAGCCAATAGGAATATGGGCAAGGGTATGAACCTTAGGGGGTTCGACAACCTAAAAATAGATGAGAAAGGCGGGATGCTTCAAACTTGAGAAACCAAGCTGGAATATCTAAACTGCTCCATTACCAAGCTGAGAAAAGAAAATTAGATAGTCTTTGTTGATATTTTGAATTGGACGATGATGAAGAAAGTCTTCCATTTTCGCAAAAGCTAAGAAACGCCCATGTCCCAAGCTATTTGTACCACCAAAAATACTTAAATATAAAGGAAAATGAGTTTCGATGAAGTACGTTAACAATTATAAGACCCATATGTCTCTTAGAGGAGCCTCACTGATATTGAATTGGTATAGCCACATATAAATTGCAACATCAGAAGCTGGCCTAACCTCAAAAAGGCTTTTTTGAACCAATATTTGTCAACCAACAGGGGGAAGCCTCTATCCGAAGGCTATAAGACATGAGGCAATAGGTAGGGAAAACTTTAAAGAGCTATTTGTCTCGATTTACGGATAAAATGACCTACAGTGAATAGCTCACCGATAGGGAGGCTATTTCAGCATTAATGGGAGGCCTCAACATGGACATCTTCTTTTAGAGAGACGTGCGGAATAAAAATCTTACTTCTTATGACGCTTTAGTGGAAATGATGAAGAGTGAAATTGTTAAGAATAGTTGATTGACCACCACAATCGAACCTCATTGGGTTTTCCATCCACTCAAGGGTAGAGGCAAGGCCCAGTTTCGTACTTGAAGAATAGTGATGGACCCAGGTGGGACGCACAATCATCTCCCACCTTAGGCCAAACGCTAGCTACCATTGCATTAAATGTAGTACCCTCTTTTGCTTATGAAGAGATTGGCCTCGATGCACACAGTTTGCCAAACTAACCAAAAAACAAAGGTAGGAGAAGGAGTAATGAGCTTAGAAATAGGTTTTATTGCACTTACCACAGAACTTATAACCATGGTACAAATGATTGCATGTCCAGACCATATCATACGGAGCCAATAGGCTCGTATACCAATAGCAGTAACTCATGTCCGGCCCAAATGAGTGTACCTCAAAACAGATGAGATCAGGAGTCTTGGCGCGAAAATAAAAGGCATCATCATAGGGATCAATCGCCTAAACAAAAGGATGATGAAAGTAGAGACAAGATTCAGGCTCACAAAGGCAAAGAAGAGAACCATGTAGATATAGAAAATGACCCTATCAAAGATATTGACACAATAATTGGTGGCCTGCATATTGGCGAAGAGTCAAGAAACGCTCAAATGATCTATATTGAGGAAGCTAAAGATTCTTCCATGTCAAATTACCTGGTATCAAACACCCTCCATGGGATTGGTGCAACCCCGCCAATAACATTTACGTAAGATGACATTGTTAGTGTACATTATCCCTATTTTGATGCCTTAGTGGTGTAGGCTATTGTGGCGAGAAATGGCTTGAATCGTATGCTATAGATAATGATAGATCTGTCAACATTTTGTTTGTAGCCACTTATGATAAGATGCTGACAGGCTAAGAACTTACCCCATGATTGCCTCCTTATACAGTTTCACTGGTGACAGCATTGTTCTAAGGAAAAGGATTACATTGGCTGTAGAAATGGAGACATCTTCCTTTACGAGTCGTCATTTCATGGAATTTCTAATTTTAAATCATAGGTCCGCTTATCGTAGAGTACTGGGATGACATGTGTTGAAAGAACTCCAGGCTCTCACATTTATCCACCATTTGTGTATGAAATTTCCTAAGGATCAAAGGCATTGCCACTGTCCAAGGTGATATGGGCTCAAGGAAGTGTTACCTCAACTATTTGAGAAAATCTGAACCTAGAAGTTTGAATATGGCTCTGATAGACATCAAAATGCTTAATGCACTTAAAAAGATCTAATCCTATGAACAAGTGGAATGTTGAGATTGTATATGTCCCTGAGAAAGAGGTCGCCCCTGAAGAAAGGACTATAAAAATAAATATGGACCCCAGGATCATAGAGACGAACTACCAGGCGATCCCAATGGAGGAGTTGGAGCTCTTTTCGATAGAACCCCCTATGAAAACACTTTAGAAAGAAAAGGAGCTAAACTTGAAGGAAAAAAAGAGCTCAAGGGCTTCATCTTAAATAACTTGGACATATTCTTATGGAGACAAGGAGAAATGGTTAGCATTGACCCCATAGTTGGTTGCTATAACCTTAATATCGACCTTAAGTTTTCAACAGGTAGAAGACAAGGGCTTCGAACTCAGAAAAATACGAAGCCATAAAGGAGGAGGTACGAAAGCTAATGTCTAATGGTTCATCAGGGCAACGATCTATCCTAAGTGGATAACTAATCTGGTTCCAGTAAAGGAGCACAATAGCAAATGGAGAGTCTGCATAGATTTCTCCAATCTTAACCAAGCATGCTCAAAGGATATTTTTTCGCTTCCAAGAATCGACCAACTAGTAGATGTTACAGTAGGACATAAATTGTTGAGTTTCATGGTTGCATACTCCGGGTACAATTAGATTTTCAAGCGCCCATCTGATGAGAAGAACACTTTGTTCATTACGGATAGAGGTCCTTGCTATTATAAAGTGATGCTTTTCAATTTGAAGATTGTCGAGGCTACCTATCAACTGGTTAATAGAATGTTCTCCAACCTCATTGGCAAGAAAACGGAAGTGTATGTTGATGATATCTGGTGAAAAGCCTCAAAGCTACAAACTATATTGAGCACATGAAGGCAGCTTTTAAGGTCTTGCGAAAATATCAAATGAAATTAAACCCGTTAAAATGTGCCGTTAGCATGGCCTCAAGAAAGTTCTTGGGCTATAAGATCAACTAAGGAGGCATAGAGATAAAACCAGATAAAATCAAGGCCCTACTAGACATGAGGTCCCCTAGCAAACCCCAAAGAAGTGCAAAGTCTAACCGGTCAACTTGAGGTATTGAGTCAATTCATATTAAAGGCAACTGATAAATGTCTTCCATTCTTCAAGCCTCTCAAATGGGGGAAGAGGTTCCAATGGAGTGAGGAGTGAAAGGAGGCTTTCCAAGGGCTGAAAAAGTACCTGAGACAAGCCTTTCTCCTCTCTAAACCCAAGGAAGGAGAGGCACTTTTACTATATCTAGTCATATTAGTAGAGGTTGTGAGCTCCGTGCTTGTGAGAAAAAAGGACGACACATAACTACCCTTTTATATGTAAGCAAGGTTTTTTTATTAGCAAAGTCAAGGTATACGGACAGGGATAAGCTTTCTTATACCCTAATGATCGCCTCTAGAAAACTGAGGGCCTACTTTCAAGCCTACAGTACAGGGTACTGACCAACCTTTCACTTAAGCGAGTACTCCAGAAACCTGACACCTCAAGAAAGTTGATGAAATGGGCTATAAAACTCAGCAAAATTCGACATCTCTTACAAACTAAGGACTATGGTAAAGGGACAAGCGTTGGCTGATTTCATAACAAAACTCACTGAAGCCTTAATGTCAACATCACAATGGAACCCCTAGACCCCCGACTTAGAGCTTATTTGTAGATGAATTTTTCGGTGAAAAGGCTTGGGAGCAAAGTAATCATAATAAGACCAGAGGGGCACAAGCTCATTTGTACAATAAGGTTTGGATTCAAGGCTTCCAATAATGTAGAAAAATACGAGGCACTACTATCGAGCCTCAAGCTCTCAAGAAATATGTAGCTAAAGAGATTAATTGCAAGTAGTGATTCACAATTGATATTAACTCAGATCAATGGCAACTTTACTGCAAAGGATAAGGGCATGGCATTTTACCTCAAAAAATTCATGAAGTTGCTTCCATCCTTCGAGAAATTTTAGTTGATCCAAATACCAAGGGTGGAGAATGTATAGATTGATGCATTGGGAAAACTAGCTAGCAACAAAGATTCAGAGTTGCTTCATGTGGTACAAACACCTTTCTCGACCCTCCATATTTAAGGGGGATGAAGTGATGTGGATTGAAGGAGTTTCTCTTTGGATGCGACCAATCATTGCTTTCCTTCAAAACCAAATGCTATTGAAAGACAAGGAAGAGGCCTACAAACTTAGACGTAGAGCTGCCCACTATACGATTCAAAATGGAGTGCTTTACAAAAGGGGTTTCTCATCGCCCTTCTTACGATGTATCAGAGGATAAGGGGCCAATTATGTTCTCCGTGAGACTCACGAAAGGATCTGTGGCAATCACTTTGGCGGCCCGACATAAGGTAATAAAACAAGGTTACTACTAGCCAACACTCAAAAAGGACTCTATGCAATTTGTGAGGAAATGTAACAAGTGCCAGCATTTCTCCACCATTCAAAGACAATCATCTCAATAACTGACTGTGGTTTTTAGTCTTTAGCCTTTCGCCAAGTGAGGAGTAGATATCATAGGCCTCTTTTTGAAAGAAAATGAAAGTGTCAGCTATGCTATTGTAGTCATTGATTACTTCATTAAGATGGTCAAGGCTGAACCTCTGGCTAAAAAAAAAATCACAGAGGCTAACATCTCTAAATTCATGAAAGAATTTCATTTTTCGGTTTGGAATTCTCCACTCGTTCATATTAGAAAATGGAAGGCAGTTCGACAACAAAAAGGGGACTTATGGGAGAAGCTGAGAATTAAGAAACATTTTTCTTCTTCCTATCAACTAAAGCAAATGGTCAGGTAGAGGCAATTAATAAGATCATCAAACTAATCTTGAAGAAGAAACTTGATGTTTCGAAAAGGACATGGGTGGACGAGCTTTCCTATGTGCTATGGGAAATCCACACTATTAGTTGAACTACAGTGGGAGAAACCCCTTTCTCCATGGCTTGTAGTGTAAAAGCCATGAGTTCGGTAAAGAGAGGGATGCCTTCATCCCATCACCAACACTTAGACGAGATATAACGGTGCGAGTTGGATTTTCTTGAAGAAAGGATGGACGACTCCCAGGTAAAATTGGCCTCCTACCAACGAAAGATGACCTAGTATTATAATATAAGGGTTTAAGAAAAAGTCATTTCGAATGAGGATCTTGTGTTAAGAATGGTTTTCCTCTCCTCCAAAGAGTTGGGTGTTGACACACTGGGTCAGAATTGGGAAGGACCCTACAATAAATCAAACGAACTAAGGCCGAGGACTTTTAGGATCGAAAATTTTTAGAAGTGAAGGTACAACCCCGCCTTTGAAAGGTCAAGTACCTGAGAATACACTATCAATAGATGCCTGCCATATCACATACTATCGACTTCTATGTGCCATTCAATAATAAAGATGTGCTTGCTCAAAGTCGTCTTTCAAACAGATCCCTATTATGAACCACACAAACATCTTAATTCAATTATTGCGAGCCTATAAGTTGCATTGAGTTTTAAGTATGGCGAGTCCATGTGTATTATTAAGTTATGACAAGCTCATACAACATTCCAATTAAGTTTAATTCAATTATGATGAGCCCATAAGTTGTATCGAGTTTTAAGTATGGCGAGCCCATGCATAATATTAAGTTACGACAAGCTCATACAATGTTCCAATTAGGTTTAATTCGATTATGCAGAGCCCATACGTTGCATCAAGTTTTAAGTATGGCGAGCCCTTGCATAATATTAAATTATGACAAGCTTATACAACATTCCAATTAAGTTTAATTTAATTATGGCTAGCCCATAAGTTGCATCTAGGGATCACAATGGGCCGAGCCGAGCTCATGGCTTATAAAAAACGAGCCGAGCTCGAGCTGTTGAGCTCACGAGCCACGAGCTCACGTGCCGAGCTGAGCCCATGAGCCGCTCGTGAGCTCGTGATTTTTTTAATTTTTTTGTAAATTTGCACATTTTTTACGAGCCTACGAGCTCATGAACTTTGGCTTGTGGGCACATGGCCCACGAGCTGCTCATGGGCTCAATGAGCTAAGTAGGCTCAGCTCGTGGGATTGAGTCCCTTACTCGACTCGGGCTTGTCAAATCACGAGCCGAACGGTCGAGCCGACGAGCAGCTCAACCTATTTGACATCCCTAGTTGCATCATATTTTTAAAGCATAAGTTAGCACGAAAAACTCATATTACAGAGTCATCATATCAACACGTTTCATTAAAAGAACTTATTTCATTCAAATGGATTTATTATAAAAAAAAAGCTAGCTATACAATGTTGAAAAGGAAACAATATGGCAAAATCTATACAACAACTTCATCCTGTGAGGCTTAGCTCTCTCAACCTTCAGAGCTTTTAGCATCATCTACAAGAGTGGATGGCTCTGCTGGGAGAAAATTTTTCCTTCACATAGTCAGATCTACTTGGGGATATAGCTCAACAATTCTTCCAAAAACTTCATTGTATACAACCTTCCTCTAGTACAAATTGAGGCCGTCATACTTATCAGTTTCACGAAAGTGTGCCCCGTGCTCGTTTACAGCTGCCTCCCTTACCTCGTTCAGTTGTTGCCTTAGGTTGGCGACCTCAACAGTCAGCTCAACCACCTGAACCTGTAGCTCCACTTTCTCTTTATTGGTACCCTTCGAGGCCAATGAAACTAGCTTTTATAAACTGTTAGAGTTTTCGACCCTCTTAGTCAAAGGTTTACCTCGACTTTGCAAAGGTGGACTTCTTTCTTAATTTTCTCATTTTCAGCAGTACGGAGCCCAATCCTTGACTCGGCCTCATCTTCCTTCACTTTAAGTGCCTCAATGACCTCGTCGACAATAGAGACCTCAGCCTTCAGCCGTTTTACCTAGGCCTCAAGATCAGCAGCCTTTTGGTTAAATTCCTCATTCAGCCTCTGTAGTCTCCTCATGTCCATTTGGGCATTTAAAAAGTAGCCTTATGAGCAAGCCAGCAGGAAGCCAACCTCCATCATGTTAACCGAGTCATAGGTCTTGGCGTAAAATGAGTACTTATCAGTCCAGTACTTATGATGAATCCTTGTAGTTGCTTGGACCTCGACAGGGAACATTTCTAAAACCTTTGGAGTAATTTCATCAAACTTGCCTCTAAGAAAATTTTAAGCCTTTCTCTCTGAAAGACCATTTAAAGGGCCACCTCAACTAGCTTCTTTGCCTCTCTTTTTTTTATGAGGCACCGTTATTCCTTGTTCATTTCCTTCGCCTCCACTACCTTTATGGAGAAGATGGGGTTTGGCTCAATTGGTTTTTTCAATGACTCGTATATTGTCATTTGTGCTTAGGAGGAGGTGAAGGCCTAATGTTCTTTACGAGAACCAACTTTCTTGTAGATGAAAGAAGTGGAGCTCAATTGTTTCTTTTTCTTCTCCTCTGCTAGGTGCCTCATATAGAACATGTCGTGCTTGACATATTTCTTTCAACCATGTTACTCTGCAAGTGAAATACGAACCATTAGTTTAGTTAGAAATCAAGTTAAACTATCAAGAGTGATGATGTTTAGCAATGGCTTACCCTTGGTCACCGTTAGTAAGTATCACAAATAAAGCTCGCTTCCCAAGCATCGTGTTGAAATACCTCCTCTCAGTAGACAGCTCGTAAATGGCTCTAATGGCAGCCCACTCTGAAGGTTCGAACTCGAATTGGTTAACTACAACTGTACAACACACAATATAAAAATAGATATTGAAATATGATAAATGAAAGACCTTTAATTGAATCTAAACTCACTATACTCGTGATACTGGGTTGACATAGTAATCTCCGGACTGCATCTTTCTCCACTGTCTGCCAACGAGTCCTAATCCAAAACCAAGATAACTTTCAGTTCTTTATTAAAGTAGAGTTCTCCAAATGAAGGATGAATGCAAACCCCCAATGGTTCATACAATACTACCCTTTTCAATCCTTTCCACTAGAGGCTCAGGGCTGAAAGAGTGTACGAAAAATATGAGAGGCATATTCTCTCCAAAAGTGGCCTCCTTCCAAAGATGGAAGGCCCCTGCCAATTGGCTCAATACATTTGGCACTAACGGGGTAGGGGCTAGGTTATATTGCCTAAGGATGTACCTAAGAAATGGGTGTAGAGGCAGCTTCATCCCCCCCACTAAGAATCGCCTCATTCACTGCCATGCACCTCTGTCTGTGAAAACAGGCTCGTCCATCAAAGATTAGAATAATCATCTCCATGGTATCATAGATTCTATACCTTCCCCTAAAGGTATCCAGCTTACTCTCCTTTACACAGGTCGGCCACAATGAAGTCTCCTACCTAATGCTATAAACTATTGGACCCTCTTGCATCATCCATGCACTATGAGGTCCCCCATGGCCTCCATAATACTCTCAGTCAAAATCATTGGATGTAAATTGACCTGAGCACAAATTAGTGGCATATCTGTCCTCAGACGATCTCCCTATTGTTTTCTTCTTAGAAGAGAACGTCATTATCCTAGACACAAGCATAAACCTCCCCTGTTTTTTTCTTCGAAGAGGACATCATTATTTTACAACACAAACATAAAAAGACTCAAGTTTCTCACCTACAAAGCTCGTAAAGGGACGCTAAAATGTGGGCAAGAATTCTTCCCAGGACAGCAGCAATAGTGATCTGAAATGAAATTTTCAAGGGGTTTGGGAGATTTTCATAAAGTGAGAAAGTAAGGAATGGTTGCCTTCCGCTTTATACAGGCAGCGTAAATAGAGCAACACTGTTTGATTGAACAAGATTTAATCATGGCCGAATACCCTATCACAATAAAATATGTTAAATTCAAAGTGTGCCTATAAAAACCTCAGATCAAACACTTTGATGGATCCATAAATCACACATACTAAGGACTTGAGTAACCTCTGCCAGCTATACCATGCACCATCATTATGCAGTAAATGTGCACACAACACATACATTAGTAACCATCATGCCATGTCGCTACTATAGCTCAAAAACTGGCATTTCTCTCAAATCCTTAGGGCGCCTGCCTCTATAAGCCTAAGTGGCTCAATAGGCTCGTCCTTCTCCAAAACAAAAGAAAACAAAGATCTCAACCAACTTTGATTTGGCGTCACCAACAAGCTATCTCTCACTAATGGGCTCTTCCTTGTGCTAGAGTTTTTTCTCAAATCCGATTCCACCTTACCACAATTTCCACCTTTTATGAAGGTTTCACCTAAATATAAAAGCTTCGTATTAAAATCAGGTTGGGGAACTGTGTTGATAGTTTACTGATATTGTACATTTTAAGTCCACACATTATATTAATATTCATATATGGACTTGGGAACTATAATTACACCTATTCTAACGAGGCTCTAAACAGTGTCAGGTGGTAGCTGCTCAGCAATAAGGACACAGGCTAACACTCCATGTCATTTGCACTTATGGCATGGCCGAACCCCGTAAGTCGAGCCTTTCAACTAAATCCTTATGGATAAGGAGAGTCAGATAGAAGCGCTACATAGAGGATTTTCATACAAGATCTTGAAGCAAATAGGTGATGTGACTACTCATTGAATAGGCGACTCTACTCAATCAACGAGTCAAGACTAGTCTAACATGTTAGGCATAGGGCTACGGATAGTCATAAAATTAAATGGATTGATAACTATGATAAGAGACCTCGGCTACTAGGATGAGGTTACGTGTCTTTTCATCCCATGATTTATGCTCAAATTTCTCTATTATAAAAGCTTACATTGGTGTCACAGAGGAGGTGATGCAAGTTTAGACTCTTACAGTAACTTTCTCATATCACTATTTGTTATGCACAAAAACCAATCCTCTTTTACATTGGAGGCTCATGCCCAAAGCCCTCACACACTCATATAACTACCTTTAATTGACATGAAAGTTGGAGTGCACGTAACTAACTCCACCCCATTGGAGAAGGCCACGTGTGGCAACGATTTGTTTAAGTGTGCATCAACTTGGTTCGCGTGGATGTAAGAGGTCTTGGGATATGTTGGCCCCATTGGAGGTGCATTTTTCAAGGTCAACATGAGCCATTAATATTAGGTGGGGATAATAAGAACCCTTATACAAGTATAGATACAAAGGAAAAACCAAATTGTTGGGTTTTTCTATACACAATAATCCGGGCGATAATTTAAAATAGTTGTCGAATTATTTATCGACGCCATGGACTTGGCTCAGCTCAGAGACGAACTACACTTTTGGATGGCTCGGGTTTGGGTTGGATGATTATTTGGTTTGTTGGACCATTTAGTGATTAATATGGAGATGGAAATTGGACCATTAGTTTAGGTTATATGGTAGCCCACTTAGAGATCTCTTGGCCCATATTTGGTGAGCTAAACTAACCTATATATATGTATCTATCTCCCAACCGTGTGGTGTGTGTATATTGTAGCAATGGAGATGAGAGTTAAGAGAAGAGAGATAACCGAGAGAGGGAGAAGCCATATGAGGTTGTGAGTGAGATTCAACCATTGTGATATCTTCTTCTTCCTCTCCATACCTTTTTAAATTGCTAACACCATCACCCTTCTCCTTTGTGGGGTTAGAGAGAAATAGGGCAGTCCAAAATGAAAGCGATAGTCTTGGGTTGAGCTGAGGTAATTTGATGTACGTTTGATTATTTTCTGAACCCGAAATCAAGATTTATTGAGGGATTTTTGTGACAAATGGTATCAGAGCTTGTGTTGTTAATAAATCTCTAATTTTTTGGGTGAAAAACTAGTTGGAAGTGGCCAAAAATCGATCTGGGAAACAGGCAGAAAATTGGACGAAATTTGAGTAGATTTTTGCAAACATAGATAGATCTATTTTGGTGTTTTTCGGATAAATCAAAAAGAGTTTGGAGAGACGGACACCACCGGTGGACTGTGCAAGCGGAGATGAACCTGGAAGGGTGGTGCGTGGTTGGAGCCGACATCGACGCCGACAGCGCGAGTGAGGGCACGTCCGACCTTTTCAGCAGATGACTTCTTCAGATAGAATGTTGCCAGTGATGAGTCGGGCCCTCTGGTGTTATCGAATTTCAGTTTCGAGCAATACAGTGAAAGTTGGACAATTTTACCCTTGGACGTTTGGGTGCCATTATCGGTTTATATTACTACGATTGCTAGAAGCTTTGGGATGGAGAGTGATATTCCTAAAGTGGTGAATTCGCATGCCTCGATATCTACGGACCTTTAGACGTGATCTGCTCGGTATCGTATTCTTTACATTTTATTATTGCAGTTAGAACTATTGTATAGGGTAATTATTTATTTTTTGCATTAGAAATCATCGTGTGAAATGATGTTAGGTTTGGAGTTACCGTGAAAGGGTAACCATTGTCTGTTGCTAGACTAAGAAATTATATGTTAATTAATTGCCTTAAATTTTATATGAATTTGTCACCAATTTTTCTACATCGATAGAATTGCATGTGACCTTAGAAAAGTTTACTTGACTATTCTGTGTGAATTATGTGTTAATACTTTAATTTTGGTCATTATTTGGTAATGCTGGCATGTATAGGTCTAAGGCAAGTGCGAAAAGTAAAATATATTTTAATTGTGGTAAAATTTGGGTATAGTTGAAAGAGATTATCCTAGGATGGTAATAAAAGGAAAGACGAGGATACAGACTATGGAAATATGACTTAGGGTCGAGTAGTGATCCTGGTGAGGTTTATTGAGAGAATAAACCTGGTTACTGCATTGCATCTGTGTGATATCCCTTCTGCATGCATGTAATTGCTTAATTCTGTTGCGTTTGTATGTTACACTTTCAATATGTTTGATGTGTGTAATTGCATAAATTAGAGTGATTTATTACTGTGATGTGTTTGCATACATAGCGGGTTGGGATTTGTGGCGTACTTTGTTTGTTCTGTGAGTGGTGTGAGAGTGGGGGAGCAAGAAGAAAGATTGGCAGCCATTTTCTCCTTTACCTTCGCAAGCCTGTGTGATTTGTGAGATTATGTGAGGCGATCATGTTAAGGTTACCTTCTTTCTCTTTGTGAGCCTTTTTTGTGAGTGTAGTGAAGTAACCGACTCTTTCTTCGATTTTTCTTTGTGAATGCCACCTTCGTCGTGTTCTTTGTGGATTTTTGGAGCTTTGGTGATTGGAGTAAACTTTGTGGTCACCGAAAGGTGTGGATTGTCTTTTGGTAAGATGATATATAGATGCCTAGAGTTGCATTGGTGATATGCACGAGGAATGTGGAGTGCGACATTTGGATCACGAGAGGAGAAGTGATCAAATGCTAAAATCCTTTATCTGTGAAAGAGATCCTGCACAGGTAGAGTGCAAGAGAGGCACTTTTATCACTTCTGTAAGGTGGAGTCCCATTATCCATATAGGTTGGGAGAAATGATGTGGTGATAGAGGATTATCCTGAGAGCTTAGAATCTATTGTGACTTGCCAGTTAGACATAAATTGAGTGATTGGTTTAGTGAGCATGGTAGGAGACGAGAGGAGATATGTGTTCTTGATGTGAGAGTAACACGGAATGTGATATAATAAGTGTGGTGAGATCTTTCATGGGGTCATTTATGCATTTATTGCATATGTGCTTGACTGTGTGTTGATTAACAAAGTGTTAATCTGTGATTCTGTGTGAACTTGATTTTGAAAAGATTTGTGTGTGTGTTATCTTATATATCTTCATCGCATGATTGTTTGTTCACTGTCAATACTTGTTTCTACTTGGGTGTTCTTGACCTTAGCCCTGGTGAGTACATGGAGCAAGTATCGTATGTGTTTCAGGTTGAAAACACAAGGTAAGGTCCGTGATTCCAATTTTATTAGGTTACCTTGATTGTGCAAGTATAAACTTTATGTTTTGGTTGCTAGCAGATTATTGGGCATCAAGGTGGAGATTGTTGGGTTTTTTGATACCCAATAATACGGGCTATGATTTAAAACAGTTGTTGAATTATTTATCGACACCATGGACTTGGCTTGACTCGGAGACGAACTACACTTTTGGATGGCTCGGGTTTGGGTTTGGTGATTATTTGGTTAGTTGGACCATTTAGTGATTAATATGGAGTTGGAAATTGGACCATTAGTTTAGGTTATATGACAGCCTACTTAGAGATTTCTTGGCCCATATTTGGTGACCTAAACTAACCTATATATATGTATCTCTCCCCCCACCGTGTGGTGTGTGTGTGTGTTGTAGCAATGGAGATGAGAGTTGAAAGAATAGAGGCAGCTAAGAGAGAGGGAAGCCATGTGAGGTTGTGAGTGCTTTTTCCTGTCCATACCTTTGTGGATTGCTAACACCACCACCCTTCTCCTTTGTGGGATTAAAGAGAAAGAGGGCAGTACAAAGTGAAGGCGAAAGTCTTGGGTTGAACCGAGGTAAATCGGTGTTCGTTTGATTATTTTGTGAACTCGGAATCAAGATTTATCGAGGGGTTTTCGTGATACAAATGAAAGACTAAAGTTACACTTTCACAAAGCACAAGTACATTCTCCATTGATCAATTCAATTCAAAAATGTTATTATCATTGATTCAATTGTAAGTTATGTCAAACACCCTATCCAAAATATTAATGCAGATATATCCCAAAATTAGAGTCTACTAAGTAGAATATTGACTATTTTCTAATTGTATGATATTCTTGACTAAATATTTGAAGACATGATCGGCACATAATGCATAAAAAACTCAATTCCGAAAAAGCAACCATATTTTTTTCTGAAGTGAACGAAGAATGAAGGCATGCATGTGACTCCTAAGAAACATTTGTGGACTATCCAACTTGACATTTTTAGTTAAATTAGGTTCTTGAATATATCATCATCCAAGAGGCTATAATCTAATGTTTGATTACTAATGCTTCTGGTACAAACCAAGTGGTCTAATTTGTGGAAAAGAGAAATAAATCTTTATTGAGGCATGCAAACTCTGATGTTTCTCGTGGAGAAGTGATTTAATTTGTGTCCCAATGGTAATTGTGATATTTATATAAAAATATATATTGAAGAATAACAAAGACAAATTAATAAGAAATAGCAAGCTTCTCCACTTTTCTAGCACTCGAAAAACAAAGCCTTTTATTAGAAAATACAACAACAACAACAAAGTAATAGCTAGAAGAAACAAAAGCTTAAAACAAAGCCTTTTATTAGAAAATACAACAACAACAATACTTCTCCACTTTTCTTAGTATTAGAAAAGCCGGTGCTTACGCGGTCGAAACATCAACCTTGACGCCCAAATTGTTGAGTGGATTAGGGAAATCCATAACCTAAAATTTAGCATAGCATGTAAAGTGATTGGAAACAAAGTAAGACCAGGCAATGTCCCATCCTTTTCTTTCCTGCAGACCAAAAAGAAGGTTGCACTAAATGTTAAGACCATACAAACGACTGAAGCAAAGAGTGTAACTAGTCCACCCTTCAACTTTGCTGGTAATGTAAATAGAAAATCATCTTCTCCATAGCGTGAAGTTAAGATAGAAAAGAACATCATCATGGAAACCGTCAAGCTAAACATTGCCCCTGCATCAGATGTGACAAAAACTATGAACTAGTTTTCGTCCAAGAAAGTTGGAGACCCCGTTCCTTCCTAAACCCCACCAGGTAAGGCATAGGCTGCAGCAAACACAACAGTAAGGTTGCCACAACCATGCAAGAAGTTGCTGTGTCTTTCATCCACTTCTCACCAGCAACCTGTAACTCCTTGTGCTCATCTGTAAACAACTCCCTAGGTGTTTTTTTGTTAATATTTTTCTTCTGAACGTCAGAAGGCAGTAGAATCTTCTCTACCTCCTGTAAAGCTTACTCAAATTAATGTATTAACATGGATATATATATAAGAAATGACACAATTCACCGTCATGCTATAAAGTATTCCTCACCACTTTGAGGGGAAAAGGAAAGGGGATTTGTTAGTCGTGTTACTTTCTCACCTTAAACCACAGGAGCTCTCTCTGCATTTGAAGAGCTGCTCCAGAGACAATATTGAGTCTGCTTGAAGGTGGTAATTCTGCAGCCAAATGCAAAATGTTGTTTCCGGATTTATCTTCTAAGGACATTAATAAATCTTTAATAGCTCCTGTGTCATAGATGAGATTAAAGACTTTCTCTTGTCGGTTAATAACTGCAACATGAAATATGGTGTGACCATTTGTGTCAGCTTTCCATATAAGATCGGGATATCAGTAAGTATAGGAGTTTCTGGTTGGCTACATATGACTGAAATTTCCGAGTCCTTTAACTGTGTGCAGAGCTCCTTTACCAACTAACTGGCTTGTTCCCGCATTTGAATTGAACCACATATCTTTTTGAAACCTAAAATTCATTGCTAAATTATTTCTAAAATTCAAGTTATCTACAGAGCCAAAAATAAAAAAATAAAAAAATGAAAAAACAACTACTGAGCAAAAAGTGAATAAATCTATTATAAAGGAAGAAATATCTTCCATAAATTCAGCAAACAAATCACCATGATCTTAGCACTGTGATATGATCTTTCCAGCATGTATTACTCACTCATTGTAATTAAATTAATTAGGAGCATAGTCAGGGATTTGCTTTTAATGTACGTACTAGAATATTTCTTTCTCATTTTTAGAAATCGTGTATATATACAAAATTACAAATTTATGCTATGAATGAAAATACCAAATTTGTGTGTTTGTATACACACACAGTCTAGACTTTAAACCAGCGTTGTTAGACTCGGTCCAGACACTGACTCAGAAAATGCAGCTGTTCAACGAGGTCAGTGGTTCAACAGATGACCTGATGGGTCAATGCCTGTCAAATATATTATACAAATATATTATAAATTAGGTCGCTAGTATATAAGCTAGTTTCAGATTTTTCATAAGTTATCCATCACAACAACCGAAATAAATAAATAATGTATAAAAACAACAAATGGTGAACATCTTCCACAATTTTCCCGCACAAAAAAATTGTTAATGTTCGATGGTACACATACATTAATATACTGTAGAGAGTGCAACTGATTCAAAAGCATAACTACTAAACTTAAAGAAATTAATGCTGTCAAATAAATATAATAAATGAAATAATGGTCCGAACCAAATAAATACTTCCAGTAGCACAACATATTTCAAAATAAGAAAAGTACTTTCTCCCTAGTCAATTACTATATTATGGACACCACAAATGATTCATAATTACAAGCCCGAAGTGGCGACAACGGTACCACAAATCAACTGATTCATAAGTACAGGTCCAAAATGTAGAAATCGCAAATGGAAACCACTAATGATTCATAAGATCAATTACTATATTATGGAAACCAAAAATAAATTTCATAACAGGTTTGAAAATGGCGAAAACGGTAGCAAAAAGAAAAAAATTCAGACTGACATGTTCTTCTTCCATCTATTAAACCTTGAAATTGAAGATTTGAATTTTTGGCAGTGGTTAAACTGCAGAGAGATTGGGAGATGGCAAAGGGTTTTTGATTTTGCAACGATCTTGAATTGTGAAGATTGAAAAGTCGGACCAGAAATCAGTGTTGTAAGTAGCATATATACAATGACTAAGGCCTGTCGGTTCAACAATATATGGGCTAACGGGTTACTGAAAAAACGGGTGGTTCAATGGGTTTTCCAGCAATAAAATTATGTGACACAAGGTTCGACGGTTTCCAGACGGAGCCGGACTGTCTAGTCCGGGTTTTATAAAAATGCTTTAAACTAACATTACTTATATTCCGATAATTTTGTGATTGTATGATGACCTCAATTATCAGAAGGAAATAAAATTAAAAAGAAGCACTAGAAAGGGTATAAATGTGAAAAGTAAAGCTTGAAAGTTTTCAATCTAAACACTATGCATAAAAAAGTTCGCTTCCTAAAAACAACTATATTTCAAAGTGGGCAGGGTAATATACGCGAATGTGAATCCAAACTGCAACAACTTGAAAGGTGTAGATACATATATGTCTATTATCAACTAGAAATTTTCAGGTAAATTATGCTCGATATTTCATTTATCGTCAGCTGAAAGTTGATAATGAAATAGAATGGTCTTACAGGGAACATAAGGGATGATTCTCTCGAGTTTTTCGCATATCCATTCGTGACTTTTACCATAGTGTGGCAAAGTTTTTCGGGCTAATGCGTGTAGAGCACTTCCTTTCACGGCGTTTGGAGAAATGCCTATACTTCTATCAGCTTCCAATATTTTTAATGCGATATCTGCATGTAAGAAAAGCAATTTTTAAACCATTGCAAACATAATTTTCATTGTCATCTTGCTCCGAGTCATGAACAGAGATTCCATACCATACATGCCACTGTCGATAGTTGCAACAAGAATGTCCTTGCGGTCCTTGGCCTCGAAACTGCAAAACAGAAAGCTGTATCTCCACGATCATTCGTCAATTTCAGGTCTTCTTTGTTCAAGTGATGACTAACTCGCGGACAAACGCACTTCGCTTGGCGAGAGCAGCTATGTGAAGAGGCCTTTCTCCCATTTCTGTTATCTTAACCTGCACTTTTGTCCAATCTGAGAGCAGTTTCAGCATCTTTCCAATCTCTTTTTAAAGCAGCTTTATACAACGATATACAAAGCTCCCGATTTTTTTCTCATTTCTTCCCCTTGTTGGGAATCTACTTATACATACACAGCGGAAAACTAAAATTATTTCGATTCCCACTGAGGATCCCTTTGTGTTTAGATAGAAATCGTGATAAAGATTGTACCTTTGAAGAATTCTGCAAACTTTTTGCTTTTTTTTCGTTCCAGCAATCTTAATTCGCCACTCACAGCTCTCCAATTGTCCAGCCTCCAACGGTGATCCACACAGAGAATAAGATTGTAGCTACCAGGGTTTTCTCCTCTTATGCTAGCAAGAATGATTTCGAAAAACCATGTGGATTGAAAACCATAGCCATGTATTTATATAAGCCCAAACGGGCCTCGTCCGGTCCAGTCCGGTCCAATATTTAATTAATTCATTTAATTAAATCTGGTCCGTGAATTAATTAATTAATTTCGGCCTATAAATAACTAACCAATTAATTAATTTATCCAATGATTATTAAATTAATTAATTGACAAATTGCAATCTTCCAATTTTCTTTTGTGTGCGACCCATCAGGTTCCCGATCACGATGTCTAACGACGTGAAATATTATTTTGATCTAATCAAACTTGATAAATTAAAACACCCTTTTAATTTATCGTCAATTTACACTCATCGTCCCAGATTGACATCTAGCAATGTGTCAGGGCAATACATGTGATGGGAAATGTCATGTAGTGTGACAAAATCAAACTCGTTCGTTTACTGTAAAACTATAATCCCTTCGTCACTATGATCCGATCAATTACGAGATATGAAAGTGTGTCAATATCGATCATCGATCATATCTTTCACTCCACTATTAAGTCAATATAAGTCGAAAGCTCCTTTTCGACTTATGAGTACACCTTGGCCATATAAAACCCCAAATAATTCTAGACACCTTAGTGGCACTAAAATATGAATATTGGATGACTAAAGTATATTTCAGATTTTAAGTCTCATTTGAGACCCATTTTCGACATAGGAAACATTCAATTTGAAAATGTATCTAAATAAAAATTGTAGCTCTTTGAATTAGCTTTCCAGCACACTTTGAATTACCTCAATCGGATATCAGGAGAAGAAGTTATGATAGAAAAACTGAAAGCTGTGCAGTGTCAATCGGACTACAACCGGTCGATCGAAACTGCCTGAAATGAAAATTCTCGTTTTTCTATAGAATTTAAATATTTATTTTCATCAATTATTTTCTCAAAGGGCCACCCACGTTTTTGGCAATAAAACCCCACTAAATTGAAGCATTTAACCTCAAACTTAAATGGCACCCATGTTTTCTCTCTTAAATGAAATTTGACCCTTCATTTGCTTTAAGTTATGGGATATTTACCTATAAATAGAGACCTCATTTCACTCATTTTTCTCACACCAAAAGTAAGAGCTTTTACATACTAAAGAAAGAGTTTCCAAGAGAGAAAAAGAGAGGGAGGAAAACTATTTTTCCTAGAAGTTTAAGAAGTATCTTCAAACATCAATTTTCAACGATTTTCAAACATCCAAAGAGTGCATTTCTTTCAACGTCCAAGTTTCATCGAAGTTTTCAATCCAAGTTTTCAAAGTTTCAAAAGCACTAATCAAGGTAGGTAGAGGTGCAATGTGTTTAATCATGTTAAGTTATGAGTTTCGATTCATATTAATGTTTGTATGTCAAATGGTACTCCGGTACGGCAAATCCCTCTATGTTAATGGTTGTATGTCAAATGGTACTCCGGTACGGCATACTCCTCTATGTTGAAGAAATATTCGTATGTCAAATGGTGCCCCCGAGTACGGCATACCCCTTCATGTCAAATGGTGCCTCCGGGTACGGCATGTATGAAAAGTTATAAAGTTAATGTTTTGAAATATATAGCTTCATCACGAATGTACCTATGACATCTATTGAGTTTTTCAACTCACGGGTTTAATCCCATCTCTACAGATTGAAGGAATTCTACCTCGGGCATGGATGGAGGAGAAGATGGAGAGTGATGCAACGAGCCCATAGAAATCCGGTGAATAAGTGATTTGGATTTCTTTTTATGAAATGTTTTCCAATGTTATTTCTTTAAAGTTTTAAATAACGCAGAACGCGAGAACAAGTTATGTTTTCTTCAAATAAATTACATTTTGTTGTTTTGAAAAATGATTAAGTGTTTTTGGTTAAAGTATTTGAAATATTGTTATTTAAATTATTATTCGAAGATGTAAGCTTCCGCTAAAACGTATACAATTGTTGCTAAACCACTTGTTAAGCTAAGTAAAGTAAGTAGCGTTCCGGTCCACTCGGGATCGGGACGTTACAGCGTGGTATCAGAGCAAGGTTTAGCCGGTTCTGTAGACCAAGTATGCTTTTTTTTTTTTTAAAAACAAAAGGAAAATGAAAAGTTTAAGGTATTCCATGGCATCATGTATCTATCCATCAACCTCATCCTATGGCCCAAGTATGTTCATGTTTAAAGTTAATGATTATGTTTATGTTATGATACTTTGATATGATTTAGAGATGTGTTATTTAAAGATATGTAATGGACTTGGGCAAAAGCTAAGGGCTTAAAGGGAATTGCATGATATGAAAGTTTAAATATTTGCATGTTTTCTTTAAGCAAAGAAAAAGTATGATGTATGTGAAAATGCAACAGATATGGCTCGTAGAACGGTTAGGGCATATAGAGAAGCATTGAACCGTAGAATTACTATCCATTCCTATGAAAACTATGTAACTGATCCAACCCGACCGCTTAGCGAACATGTGTATAACATCTATGAGAGATGCATGACGGCGGTTAATGCTGGTATGGAGATCACACATATTGAGGCCATAAATAACCTCATACACTCCCGCCCACCTCAATGGGGAGATATGGGAGTCACGGTTAGGGATGAAATGTTAGGAGGCAACCCAAACCTGTTCGAATTTGAGAGGTATTGCCATGCCTTGATTGATTTGTGGGATGATGTAATCCATGAGGAGTCTGAAGAGGAACCTTTAGCTGAGGAAGAAGAACCCGAGGATGATTTAGAGAATGATCCTGAGCCTGAGCCACAGGTTGAGATGGACATAGAGTCCGGACCTGAGGCGGAAGACTCCTCTGAAGATGAAGCTCCACCAAAGAAGATTCGTAGAACTTATAGGGATTAGATTTAAATCTTTGTAATAGCTTCGCTTATGTCAAGAAATAAAATACTATCTTCTTTGCTTTAGTATTCGAAGAATGAAACTAATAAGAACCATATGTTTTGTCTAAAGGAAATGGCCCGCGCAAACCAAAACTTGATAAGAAACCTCCTCCGAGCGGTTCAAGACCTAGGCAGGCAAAACCTGAACCAAGCTCAACCCCTACCACTAGCTCCTAATGTTCCAAACCATGCTTCAGTGGTCGAGTAATTTCGAAGGCACAAACCCCCTACCTTCAATGGAGTAGCTGATCCACTTGCAGCCGAGGAGTGGTTTCGCAAGTTGGAGCGTATATTCCAATCGATAGGGTGCACGGACGCCCAGAAAGTCCAGTGTGCTGAGTTCATATTCTCCGGTGATGCAAGTCACTGGTGGGACTCAATATCAAGGACAAGGACCCCTGAGCAACAAGCAGAATTGACTTGGGAGCAATTCAAAGGGGAAGCAATTGACAAGTACTTTCCCCAGTCCTTGAGGGATCACAAAGAAAGTGAATTCCTCTAGCTCAAGCAAAAGACTATGTCCCTGACTGAGTATGAGAGGAAATTTTATCACCTTTCAAGGTATGTTCCACATCTGGTGGATACGGAGGATAAGAAAGTACATTAGAAGTTAGTATTCCTTCGGGCAACCCTTTGAATACTGATAGAATAGCCAAGTCAGTAAGTATCAAAGTTGAGGGAAAACAAATGGAAGCGAACCTATACATGATAGAAATGAAGGATTTTGATGTAATACTAGGCATGGATTGGTTAGGTTGTAATTATGCCACCATCCGATGTAAGGAAATGGAAGTATCATTTCAGAAACCAGAAGAGGAACCATTTTCGTTCCTTGGAATGAAGATGAAACCCCTTATTCGACTAGTATCGGCTTTACAAGCTGAGAAGATGTTGAGAAAAGAAACATGTCAATGATATCTAGTAAGTATCTCAGGAGGGAAACAAGAGACGATAAGGGTTGAAGATGTACAAGTAGTACGGGGAATTCGTAGATGTGTTTCCAGAAGATCTATCTGGTATTCCACCCGATAGACAAGTGGAATTCACCATGGACCTAATTCCCAGGGCGGCACCAGTATCTAAGGCCCCATACCGAATGGCCCCAAAGGAACTACAAGAATGAAAGAAGCAATTGCAACGACTCCTAGATATGGGCTTCATACGACCAAGCGTATCTCCATGGGGTGCGACGGTGTTGTTTGTAAAGAAGAAAGATGGAAGCATGAGGATGTGCATCGATTATAGGGAGATAAATTGATTAACCATTAAGAATAAGTACCCACTCCCGAGGATTTCATCATCGACTTAATTGAATGAAACGTAGATCACAATCTCCTATTATCTAAGAGTGACGAATCCTTTATTGGTCAATCACAATCTTCATATGATTCTTAACGTACCCGAACAATGTCATATTAGCGGCCCTTTGCAGAGCAACATCCAACAACGCCAAAGTATGACTGTCCTCATATGAGGTACCATGACGACCTCAAATCAAATGACCAACTCCACTACCGAACGTTAGAGATTAACCACTGACACTCAGATAGTTCTTCATGTGGAATCTCTCAGCGGGTCTCCAATGTTTTGTTCTATAACAAAACATCCACGTGTTCATTTGAGTGTCACCACACTTTAGCTTGTGAGATCATATACTTACTTCATAACTAAGAAATGTCACACGTAATGGTCTATCTGTAATAACGATATCCATATCTCGTTATTACTTACGACCATGGGTGATTTAAGATTCAATCAGATGTAATTTGTATCTTACAATCACAACTCCTTGTGATTAACAAATTACGAAGATTTGAATCTATGGACTCTATTATTTATTTAATTGTTTATTAATTAAATAATAGATCTATCATTAAATTGCATTAAATATATATCAAACATATTTATGTCCAAAATTGATTGGACCTAGGGCATAATACTTACAAACTCCCATTTGCACTAGATCCAATCACTTATGTATCCAATATAATAAGTCTACATGACGATCATGTTTATGTTACGACAACTCTTTGTTAGTGGATCTGCAATATTGTTAAATATGGGAATTTGTTCTTCTCTTTACATCATTTCTATGTATTATCTCTCTGATGAGTTTATACCGCCTTAATACATGTTTGGATCATTGATGAAACCTTAGTTCCTTTGCTTTCGCAATGGCTCTATTGTTATCACAATACAATGGCATGTGATCAACAATATCAGGAACTACTCCAAGTTCATTTATGAATATCATGATCCTGATTGCAACTCTTTGCTACTTCTGAAGTAATCATGTATTAGGTTTCTACTATTGAATCAACGGTTGCTTCACGTTTGGAACCTTTCTAACATATCGCTTAAGAGTAAACTAGTTTCCCTATATGAAATCTTTTCAAGATTTCATCTATGTAAATTGAGATGAGTTAAGCAATCTTCTAGATCTATCTCTATAGATCAAGTTGCTTCTCCCATAGCTTTCTAGAATAAATCATTTAACAACCATTATTTCAATGATTGAAATATAGGGATGTCGTTTTCTATAATATTAGCAATACGACAATGCTCCCACTATCTTCTTGTAAACACACAATTCGTCTTCAAATTTTATAAAATCAAACACTTTGAGTTTTTTATCAAATCGAAGATTTCAGCTCCAAGAGACTTCTCTTAACCTATAGTCATGATATGCAACTTTTGCAAGCAAGACCCGAATGGATTTAAATCTTACCCAAATGGATTTAAGCAAGACTACAGGAGAAAGGTTTCACCAAGGTCAACACTTAACCTTTGCTTCTAGCCTTGCTTTGTATATATGAATATTCACATCCATATCGACCTTTTTCTTGTAAACTATTTACAAAAGCTTATGGGTTTTATTCCATCAGGAGGCTTGACCAAGGTCCAAACTTTGTTCACATACGTCGAGTTCATCTCGAGTTTCATGGCCTCTGGCTGTCTCTTTTAAGTCAACACTTGACTTCATTTTGGTGCAACTAGCAGGTTCATTATCCTCGATCAGTAATACCTGATTAGTAATCATGGATTCGCACCTTCTTGAAGGTCGAATGATCCTATTAGATTCACATAGAGCTGATATGCCCTCAAGAGTCAACTTCCTGATCAAGAGTATGTCCCATATCAGATATGGGATCAAACTCGAATTTATCTACTTAGTTAACTATATCTGTGGACTCTTGAACTCTTTCAAGTTCTATTTTGCTCCCACTGTCCTCCCTTAGAGCAAACATTTTCTCTAAAAGGACGATATTTCGTGACACGAAGACTTTCTTCATGATAATAGAATTTATATTCAAATGTCTCCTTTGAGTATCCCCACAAATACGTATTTATCAGATTTAGTGTCAAAGTTATCCGATTCAAGGCACTTCAAATAAGCGTCATGGCCCCAAGCTTTCATATAAGATAAATTGGGACTATTGCCTTTTCATAACTCATATGGAGTTCTGTTAACCAATTTAGATGGGACATGATTTAGTGTGTTGCACATTGCAATCAATGCATGATCCCAAAACAATTTTGGGAGATTTGCATGGCTTGTTATTAATTGTATTATATCTAATAGTTAACGATTCCTCCTTTTAGATACACCACCATGCTGCAATGTATGTGGAGGAGTCCACTGCAAGAGAATCTCATTCTCTCTTAGATAATCTAGATTTTATCTTTAAGATACTCTCACTTAATCGAATCTTAATGTGAGGGTATCTTTACCTATTTGTTTCTCTACTTCTAGTTTGAATCCCTTGAACTTTTCAAGAGTTTCATGTTTGAGTTTCCATCAAGTATACATGATCATTGATTAAATAGGAGAAACATTACCTGACATTAATTGACACAAGTCCATATGCATCACTATGCATCAGACCAGTAATTATGCTGACCTTTCTTCTTTTCAAGTAAAAGAAGATTTGGTCATTGTCCCAGACCTGTGTAATTTGTACTTGTCAAAATAAATTAATCTCAAGTATACATCTCTATGTAACTTTGGAATTACTTTTCATCTATATGACAAAGTCTGTGATGCCAGATTTCGGTAATAATTAGATTATCGTATTTATGTCTTATAATTTTTATACTCTTTATAGAATGCTTAGTATTTAAAATATAAATGTTATTTTGTAACTTAACATAGCCATTAGGATCTTTATCAAAATAAATAAGAACAACAATTGTCTTTAACATTAAAATAGTTCATGTCCGAACATGAAATTCATTTTAATGTTCCAGTTATGGTGGGTATAAAACAACATTTCTCTAATTTCATTACTAAGTCAAAAGGCAACAGCAAGAAGTATACTCCTATAGGCAATGCAGCAACCTTTGCTCACCTTCAACGTGTAGGTCAACTTCTCCCTTTCGCAGTGGTTTTCTATTTAGTTTCTCCATATTTGTATAAACATGATATCTACATCTAGTATTAAATACTTAAGAAACTCGTGAAGTAGACGTAAGTCATGCAATATCTGACCTTTTAATCTATAATGAAAACAAGTGTCATAGATTTGGTATTGTCCTTTACTTAGACTGTCTTAACCATATTGGGTGCTTTCTCAAAACCCCTTTATTCCTCTTAACACTCTGACAGGAATTAATGGTTTGCCCATTACCAATTTTGATAAAGGGCTTAACAGTTCTAAGCATGTCAAGCAACTTAATGAGTATGCATTCGAGCTTATTCATATCATAATTCATAATTAGTATGAATAACTCTATGATAGAGATTGCAGAGCTAAGTCAATACTTAGTTCATAGTTAATGATTGAACTCAGTTGAGACACTTCTCATGTCAATCATCTTCAGTACATGAGGATTGACTGAAGATTCTTTTGTCACTTTGCATCGGTATAGTTGTTTGAAAGTCTCATATCCTTCCACACATGATTATTATCATACAACTTTTTGTAATGAAAAATTATGTGTTAACATCTATACTCTCAAGTTGCTTTTGTAACTCAAGTGACATAGTTGCAGGTATCACATACGTTGCAGTACTATTGTCATCACTGCGTTTATTATAGCAGCTACCTTTTCCTTAATCGAGTCATCAGCAGGTGTCTCTGGAAAATGGCTACTTAAGGACAACCAACTTTCTCATACTTGAGAACAATTCTCAAATTGCAGTACTAATAAAGAAGATTTAATTTGGTTGTTGACATCCAATATGCCTCTCAAATATATATGGTTACTCACAATTCAATAAATATAAATGACGAAAAGAAAAAGAATAATATATAAAATGCATCAATTAATTTAATGTGGACTTTTATTAATTATGCTCCCGCTGTTTAATTCAAATTTATGACCCTCTCACATAAATTTATGGAGTCCATACTCGACTCCCAGTGGGCTGGGATCCCATCTGTTATACTAAGACCTTGAGTGTACTCAACAAGCCTTAATATAACATTTGGGTAGATACTATTATCAATTGTATCTCCATACAACTCTCAAATCATTAAGCTGACAACTTTTTGTTTTAACACATCTTATGTGTTAGCTTAACAAGACTCTAAAATTTATCTCCTTGAGTGTACTCAACAAAATATAAATTGTAGTTAAGTCAAACCCGTCATTCAGAAATATCAAATATTTCGTAGTACCAAACATATCCCTAATGGACTAACCTTGAGTGTACTCAACAAGTTGAGACGATTTGGGACTCTGATTTTTCACTATAATGATGAAAGACGATCATAAATGTGACTTAATATTTTATGGAGGAATTTTGCATTTAAAAGTCTCATCGAAACAATAATATATATATTTTATTATACATCTACCATACAAATAAATATATATATAACATCATATAATAGTATGGACGATAATGGACTTTTACTATCTAGTCTTTTCGAGTCATAAGGAAGACTAGTTGGTCAATTCCTATGGGTATTACACTGATCAATATCAATGCGCCATCTCCATGGTCTCCTCCTCTTCTTGTTTCTTCAATTAGTCAAATTGTAACCTATATCCTATACTAGTTGGCACGCAGGCCTAAATAAAATTGGACTCGCAGGTCCAAAATGATCAAGAGCTCGCAGACCCAAAATAATAACAAAAATAACGGGCTTGCGGCCCAAAATAATTAAGAGCTCGCAAGCCCATAAAATAAAAAGAATAAAAATTAACCATTCAACACATCCATATGGTCGAGTCCATAATCGTCCACTAATAATACATTCATCACATAAATATATACCTATATAATATCTAATATTATATGCAATTAATTTCAAGTTTCTAGCAATTAAGTCGTCTAAACTCCTTTAGACAAATGGATCGGAACAATTAAATAATTAATTAATCATATTAATCAATTATTTAATTAGCGGATATATTTAATTAAAATCAAATTCCAATTAAATACAAATTAGAGTCCAACTCTAATTCAACAATTATATGGTGCGATTATTTAATTAAACTCAAATTTTAATTAAAAATCAAATTAGAGTCAAACTCTAATTTCAAAATTTAAGGAGGTGAAATTTAATTAAAATCAAATTTTAATTAAATAACAAAATTAAAGTCTAACTCTAATTCGAATAATAAATTTAGGGCGAAACAATTTAATTAAAATCAAATTTTAATTAAATGTGAAATTAGAATCCAATTCTAATTACAAGAATATATTCGGGTGAATAATTAATTAAAATAAAATATTAATTAAGTATTAAATTAGAGTCAAAGTCTAATTTCAATTGAATCAATATTTTAATTTAGGATAACACTCCTAAATAAAATAAAAATCAATATAGTGTCAAAGTTTAATATTTAAGTTAAAATCATATTTTAACGAAAATATTAAAGTCGTCAACTTTAAATAATTTTTTTTACTTTGGGTCAAAATTAAAATTATAGATCAAACCCATTCAAAATATAATTTTAAAAGAATTTTAAAATTCAAATTCAAAACCATTTTTGAAATTGCAATTTGACCCAATTAAAATTTATTAACAGGGCCTTTATCCACTGAAATTGCATAGGAGCCCCTTCATTTAAAATTTACAAATTGACCCTTACTATATAATTGCAGTCGGGGTCCTCAATATTAACCTCTTGCAAAATGACCCTTATTTAAAATTTGCAAGTTGATCCTCCCAGGCGGCCCCCTTGAATTCCAGAAATTACAAAGCAAGCCCCCGTCTCCAAAAATCTGAAAACCCTAAAGAATTCGCCCAAAATCGTTCACCTTCTTCTTCTTTTTTGGATATCGGCTCCCCTTCATATTACGCGGCGGCTTCTCCTTGGCACCGGAGCAGCGCACGCGGCGCTGCTGCCTTTAAATTGTAGCGGCAACAGTCGCTGCTACACACTCAGCGGCACCTGTTGCCGTTGCTCTTTATCCAGTGGCGCCCAATCCCACCGACGACTATTCCAGTACCCTTTTTTTTTTTTCCTTTCAAAATCAGAACCAGATTTCAATTAAAAAAAAACTTCTTCTTAAATGCTAGATCCATGAAAAATTATAACAATCAACATTTGATTATTCAAACATATTAAACAATTTCTTACAAACACAAAGTAGGCTCTGATACCACTGTTGGAAATCTACTTATACATGCACAGCGGAAAACTAAAATTATTTCGATTCCCACCGAAGATCTCTTTGTATTTAGATAGAAATCGTGATAAAGATTGTACATTTGAAGAATTCTGCAAACCTTTTGCTTTTCTTTTCGTTCCAGCAATCTTGATTCGCCACCCATAGCTGTCCAATTGTCCGGCCTCCAACTGTGATCCACACAGAGAACAAGATTGCAGCTACTAGGGTTTTCTCCTCTTGTGCTAGCAAGAATGATTATGAAAAAGCATATGGATTGAAAACCCTAGCCATGTATTTATATAAGCCCAAACGGGCCTGGTTCGGTCCGATCTAATATTTAATTAATCCATTTAATTAAATCCGATCAGTGAATTAATTAATCCAATTAATTAATTCGGGCCTATAAATAACCAATCCAATTAATTAATTTATCTAACAATTGTTAAATTAATTAATTGACAAATTGTAATTTTCCAATTCTCTTTTGTGTGCGACCCATCAGGTTCCCGATCACGATACCTAACGACGTGAAATATTATTTTGATCTAATCAAAATTGATAAATTAAAACACCCTTTTAATTTATCGTCAATTCACACTTGCCATCCCAGATTGACATCTAGCAATATGTCAGGGCAATACATGTGACGAAAAATGTTATGTGGTGTGACAAAACTAAACTCGTTCGTTTACCGTGAATCTATAATCCCTTCATCAATATGACCCGATCAATTACGAGATATGGAAGTGTGTCAATCTAAATCATCGATCATATCTTTCACTCCATTATTAAGTCAATATAAGTCGAAAACTCTTTTTCGATTTATGAGTACACCTTGGCCAAGGATTTCATCATCGACTTTATTGAATGAAATGCAGATCACAATCTCCTACTATCAAGAGTGACGAATCCTTTATTGGTCAATCACAACCTTCATATGATTCTTGACGTACCCGAACGATATCGTATTAGCGGCCCTTTGTAGAGCAACATCCAACAACACCAAAGTATGACTGTCCTCATATAAGGTACCATGACGACCTCAAGTTAAAGGACCAACTCTACTACCGAACATTAGAGATTAACCACTGACACTCAGATAGTTATTCATGTGGAATCTCTCGGCGGGTCTCTAATGATTTGTTCTATAACAAAATATTCACGTGTTCATTTAAGTGTCACCACACTTTAGCTTGTGAGATCAGCTACTTATTTCATAAGTAAGAAATGCCACACGTGATGGTCTATCCGTAATAACGATATCCGTATCTCGTTATTACTTACGACCATGGATGATTTAAGATTCAATCAGATGTAATTTGTATTTCACAATCACAACTCCATGTAATTAACAAATTACGAAGATTTGAATCTACGGACTCTATTATTTATTTAACTATCTATTAATTAAATAATAGATCTGCCATTAAATTGCATTAAATATATATCAAAACTATTTTTGTCCAAAATTGATTGGATTTAAGACATAATACTTACACCCCTGATGATGTTCAGGGAGAACCATTGTCAGATATGTGTTGAAAGTGGAATATGTAACACATATTAAACTAAAGTAGACAGAAATCCACTTACATAACGTAGTACACAATCATCACATCTTAATATTTACTAGCCGCATCAACTTTGTATTAAAGTTGTTCCAAGGCTAATTGCAACAATTTCCATCTCATTACTGTTGAAATTAGTTCAAATCATAACGAGGATATTGATGATTTTTGGATACTTTCCAAGTAGGGGATGTGAAAAATTGGACGAAAATAATTACATTGAACAAAATAAAATTGCATAGAACCAAAATCAAGTCTGTCGAAACCTCTTAATAGGTTTTAAGCCTCTCTATCCCCCTCACGGTTCGTTTTATCACTCGGCCACAGATGTCATATAGTCCCAACCTAAGACCTCTATAACGGGATTTCCAGATGGAAAATCATATAACTTCCATGGGACGTGGCCGTCTACATAAATAACTTGGGCAGATTATACTTTATGCTCATATTCATAGTCATCTTGCCACCCACGGATTGGATATTGATTCGAAGTCGATCCGAATTCGATCAAATTAATAGGAGATACATTTAGGGTCTCAATCCGATAACCCAATCAAGATCTTAATTTTATAATCCGTTAATTAAATGGATAAAAAATGGATAGAGGTTAATCGGATCCAATAACAACCCTATCCAATTTGTTATAAATAGCTAAGTTGGTTAAATAGTTTATGGCATGTTATTTGTCAGTAAAATAAAAAAAAATGAGAAAATAAAGAAATTTAGAATAAAAAAGTCATCAAATTCAAAACATTAAAAGTAAGAAAGTCAATTAATGTGTACACATTGTTCTCAAAAGCGTAATGCGTGGAGAGGCGTGGAGGTTTCAGGTTAGGTGAGTCTAGACGTAAAAAAATGTAAAAATGTATTTTCTTATTAATATTATTTTAAAATTTTAATCAATCTAAAAATTATTTTATTTGATTGCGAGCATGAAATTTGCATGAAAAGAAAATAAATTTTAGACAATTGAGTGAATAGATATGAGAGAGAAAGAGAGTATTTTCCTTAATTTTGAAGAAAATATGATCACATGACCAAAAGTAGAAAGATATTTTCCATAAAAAAATGATAATTAAACAGCACAAAAGTAAGAATTTGGATGGAAAAAACACATTGTCCATAAAAAATATTGGCAACCAAATGCACCTTTAATGATACATACAAATTATAGTACCAAATGCAATTTTAAGAGCTTAATAAAATAAATATATTCGATAAGCAAGATAATAATAGTATTAATTGAAATATTTGGAGAGTTTTAAATTTTTATTAAATAGTAAAAGATAGGAAACAAAACATACAATGTACTACAACGAAACCAAATGAATTATTGTCTCACTTCGAAAGTTTATAACAAAATGCTTAGAGACATCATCTATAAATAAATGGGTAAGCAACTTTTTGTGTTTTTCAATCCAATTGGCTAAAAGTTAAAAATTCATAATTATTAAACCCGTTTAAGAATTGATGAATTTGAAAGAAAAATGTATATTAAAAAAGTTAATTTCAACATTGATATTATTTTCCTAATTTCTTTAATTTGGATCGGATGTCCGATGACATAGATAATCAAATATGGATTTAACAATCAAATATATGTTGGATTATCGAATAAAATCAAATAATTACTCTGATCGGAATGGATCGAATATGGGCGATCCGGTTCATATCCAATCCATTTATAGTCCAAATTCTGGCTAGAAGGGGGCAATAAAAATAGAAAATCAACCAAACCAATTCGGGTCAATTTGACACAGGTAATTAATTTGGTTTGATTTTTTTCTTAATTAACATCACAATGGGTCTATTCAACAATGGTTTGAGAGTCAAACTGCTAGTTAACCAAATCGACTTCACCCACTTGTATTTTTTTTTTTAAATAAAAAATCAAAATCAAAATATAAGCTCTAATCTCATAACCATATCTTGATTCCTGACGATATATGATGTTCCCAGTAAACAATAGTATTGAAAATTTTCTTTTACAAGCTTATTATAATATACTTAGTATATTTTCCCTACTAAAACAGTCTGATTACAAAATGTATAAAAAAAAACAAATTCTTTAGTTTTCTGTAGATCTGTCTCTATTAACCTGATTTTATTTTTCAGTCAATAGTTATTGTAATATAAAGTCGGTGTAAGAGTTATAATGGGTTGTTTGGATTGAAATTCACCCAAACCGACTAATTTGATTTGATTTCGGGTTGGAGTCGAAATCGATTCAAACTAAACCACGTCCAGCCCTAATTCAGGCTTATACACTTACCCTATATTTGATCAACTCCCGAACTTGTAAAATAGAAGAAAATGAGAAACTTACAATTTCCGGAAATTGGATTTCCTACTTTCACTTCAACTTGGCTCATACCGGGAGTTAGTTCTGGATCCGATTCATAACTCCTCCAACTCGTTGCTTTACCCCTTCTTAGTCTTCTTCTACCCGATGACCTGGAAATATATCAAGAAAACCAATATTATCCTGTTAATTGGTATCAGTTCGGGTTAATTTCTGCATATATAGTAGATATGAATTTGATAACATTTCAACATTGTACAAGTAACTCCTGATCTGCTATAATGCGAATGCTGATTATTTCGTGCAGGCTCGGGTTATAATGCTCAAAATGGACTTTTGAAATGCTTTTAGCACACCCAAACAGGCTCTCAATTTGTTATGTGCTACCCTGTATAGAAAGCCTTAGCTCAAGTTTGAGCAAAGGCAGTGAACTGGTAGCTGAAGCCCTCAATTATTATTCATTTTTTGGGAGGAAATTGCAGTACGCCTTGTCAGTTGTCAGATTACAAAGTCGGATTGAAAACATGCTTTAAGAGTTTTAGTTTTGCACTTTCTGAAAAAGATGATAATAAAATGGTCATGATACTTGTATTTGTTTGTTCACACTTTGGTTTATTCGGGTCCACCTCCTCCTCTCACATGTGGATAGGACCTCACGTCATGACCCTCACATGGGACCCGACCCGTGTGAGAGGTGGTGGAGTCGAATAACCCAAAGTGTTCACAAACAAATACAAGTATCATGACCATTTTATTATCATCTTTTTCAGAAAGTGCAAAACTAAAACTCTTAAAGCATGTTTTCAATTCGACTTTGTAATCTGACAACTGACAAGGCGTACTGCAATTTCCTACCAAAAAATGAATAATAATTGAGGGCTTCAGCTACCAGTTCACTGCCTTTGCTCAAACTTGAGCTAAGGCTTTCTATACAAGGTAGCACATAACAAGTTGAGAGCCTGTTTGGGTATGCTTAAAAGCATTTCAAAAGTCCATTTTGAGCATTATCACCCGAGCAGATTACAAAGTCGATTGAAAACATGCTTCAAGAGTTTTAGTTTTGCACTTTCTGAAAAAGATGATAATAAAAAGGTTATGATACTTATATTTGTTTGTTCACACTTTTGTTTATTCGGGCTCACCTCCTCCTTTCACATGTGGGTAGGACCCCACGTCATGACCCTCACATGGGACTCGACCTCATGTGAGAAGAGTGGTGGAGTTGGATAATCCAAAGTGTGAACAAACAAGTACAAATGACTTAATTCAAAAATTTAATGAGCTTATTTCTTCATAGTTTGGTGAATTCCAAAAATTGCGTTTTTAAAATTTTTGCTTGAATTCTTTGTCTCGTATTGCGTCATAATTGATTTAGCAGCGATGGCTGCAAAGGATGGGTGGTTGAAATCATTTGCATGGGGGTGTGGTCCATTTCGAAATGTGTAATGTGAGACTCGTATGGATGTTTCGCTGACAATTGGATAGCTTTTGTTACAAACCATGGTGCTGCGTAAAATTAAAAGGAGGGGACTAAAATGATTAGAGAAGTAGAATAGGGACCTATTTGTTATTACATGATAGGTTGAAAGCTGATATGCAATTTTCCTCGCTCTTTAGTCTTTTGCATGTGTTCCATCCTCATAATTGTGAATTAATCTATTTGTATACTACAATTTAAAAATATTACCATCTGGTGGATTTTTTCAATTAAAAATATAGGGCCTATTTAGGAGCGATTTTTTGATCCAAAAAATTGATTTTTTTGCCGTTATTTCACTATTTCAGTCTTCACATAAGACTTCTTCTCTCGTAGATAAACCCCCACTTTTCTCCTAACTGTCAAAAAATCAATTCTCAAAATCACTCCCGAACATGCTCATAATCCTACAATATGAAAATTTTGAGTAGGGTTGTAGGATATAGGCCATTTTTTGTTTTCATTTTTACCAAATATCAAATTTATCCTACAATTATTATTGCATAATTACTTTTTTTCCTTCTCTGCATTCATAGATAGCACTATCTGGAGGGCAAAATATATTTTAAGGTTCTAGATCTTTACTCAATATGGTATTTATGTCCCTGACAATTTTTTATGATATTGATCTTATCCTAGACCTTTCTATTAATTAACACATTTTTGTTTTTCTGTAATAGTTTATGCCTAAAAAGTACGTTGAAATAGCATATAACAATTTATTTTTTCATTGTACTTTAGATAAATAAATAAATAAGTACGAAAAATATTTTTTTCTTATTTTAAATCATGGAAATAAAATATTTTGATATAAATTATCATCAAGGAAAAGATATACTAATTAATGGAAGGTGAAAGATAATAATTCGACGAAAAAACAAAGAAGCTAATTGCTATAACGAGCAAAAATTGAGGAGCTATACTACAATTAAAATGTCTTGTAAATAAAAAAAGGAAAAAAAAAAACTATGACGGTATTTGGTGGAGATTAAAATTAGATTTTTAATAGATTGTGATAGAAGTTTTTGAAATATATGGTCGAAAAGTTGTAGGACCCATAAAAAATATGGTTAATATTGATTGTTTAACTTTTATTTAAATTAAAATCGAATTTTAATATAAACAAAATAGGCTTTACGTTGCTAATATAACCACCCTTTTAAATATTTGATTATTACATAGTTAAACCATTTTCTACTTCTACAAATATATAAACATCATGGGCCCCAAATGATTGAACCAAAAAATCATTATTTCCGTACAGCAGTGCGTCCAACAACCTTCCTGTGTTTGGTAGCCATGTTTCCTTTCATTTTTAGATACTATCTGACCATTGCACAGTAAATGGGCCTTTGAATTTCACGTAAAAGACGCGACTTTACCATTAGAATCCTTTCATTTATCACTTGCCCTTTTTACCTCTGTAAAAAAGGAAAAAAATTTGAAGTAGATTCTTGAAAATTCACATGCAACCGTCCTTTGAGTCAGACACTTCAATCAATTAAAATTGGTCTGCTCTGTGCAATGGATAAATAATCTCTAAAAATGGGTAAAATATGTAGAACAAACAAGGCTTATCGTCATAAAAAATGGGTAGTGTTTTTTTTTATAAAATATGTGATTAAAAAAGAAAAAGCGTTTTGAAATTATGTGTACTATTATTTTATTAAAAAAATATGTGATTGATAAGGAAAGAGAAAAAATGAATTATAGTTTTAATGGGAGCCAAACGGGACTTTGTACTAAAAGTCAAATTAATTGTTTGTTCATTGAACTATTCAAATAAAGACAATTCTTAAAAAAGAAGAAATAATAATGAAGAAGATGGAGAAGAAGAAAGAATTAGGAATTTATGCTGCATCCCTTAGAAATACATGTTAAGAAGAATCATACGATGCCTTTTATGTTAGATAATTATCTTATCTACAACACATTTAGTGAAAAAATTCATTGAAGATGTATTACCCAATATTATTAAATTTGAATAAGATAGGCGATTAAACGAAAAATCCATTATCGATATCAATCCTGTTCGAGCCACTCTATCAGACTAGTTTACAATCCACGCAATATTTAAAAAAAAAAAAAAAAAAACACGGACACAAATTTTCATTAAAAAAAAAAAAAACCTTTGAATTGAACCCATTAACCCGTTGATCATTGTTAAATAACAATTTCAAATTTTATTTAGCATTTGAATAGTTGCATAACACTCTAGACATCATTTTTCACATTTTTTTTTAAAATTGCTAATAGTTTTTTATACTTCATCTTAAAAACCTTCATCTTCTTGAGTTTTTGGAGCAAAGAATGAAACTAAATTTAAGGATTAATTTAGTATATAATAAGGGTAATTACTAACTTTTATATAACAAAAATAATATTTTTTATGTTTGACACGAGAATTATATAATAGCTCGAAAATCAGCGCATGTCGACTTTAATCTAAATTATACAATGTAATATACGGAAGAAACACGGGAATGACATTTTGGAGAGAAGATATGTGCTTGACAGCTTGAGGTTTACTCCGTGTTTGTGGGCGAAAAGGCCTTGGGACCCAGCCCTGCCACCCCCCAACTCGCCCCTGCTAGGTTAGCTTTCAAGTCGAATCTAGAAACTATGATATTGCCTACAGATATTTAAGAGCTGTTATGCATTTTGTTTGATAAATTTGTCTTGAGGGCCATTGTGCATGTGCTAAAATATCTGACTTACGTTCATTCCTTGTCCCTCGAATCTCCTTGTTGAAGAGTAACACTGTAACAACATTCCCAATCTAATTTAGAATAATGAGTTACTTGTACATAAATTGTTGACCTCGTAAATTGAACTCTCTACGTGGCCAACCGACAGCTACTCCACGTATTCTTCCTTGCGCACAATCAATGCATGGTCAGATACACAAGGCCGGAACCAACGGAGATGGTGGTGGCCGTATACACTCCGACGGTCAAGTTAGCTTCAACTGATCGAAACAATACCAAGGTTATGCTAAATAGTGGGGAGGAGAATAAATATATTTTCTTGTTATGGAAAGCTATGTTATAAGAGTTTCATTACCTTTACCTCTTGTCAAACCTTGGGTATTTATAGATGAGGAGAATCATTGGATGTTGGACACGCGTATGCATCTGATGGTGTGAGGCGTCTGCTCATAGGCGTCAATCAGCCGCGTTTATAGGGTGGGCGGGTAATTACTTCTTTCGAGTTGAATTGACATAAAGTTGATACGTCACATCAACTAGGCTCATGGAGACGTTTAATCAATTAAATCTTGGGGGCAGAAAGGATCTTGACATAGATCTCTTTCTGAAATTGGCGGCGAATTCTCTGACAGAGAACCTCAGAATGTGCTGCTCCTCGGCTTCAAGGGCGAGGGCACTTCGGTCGATTCAGTAGACTGTCTGTGCCTCGCAGCACGTTAGTAGATCAGCAACATTGGTGGTGGCGTCATTTCGAAACCACTTCGAATGGGTGTTGAACACCTTGTATGACGCGGGGGGAGACTTTCCGAAATGGTTTAGATAGGGGCGTAACAGCGGTCCCTCCAAGTTCAGGCATGAATATTTATATCATGAGTGGACTTATTTTCCCGATTGGGTATGTCCGCCTTACGATAGGGACCGTGATTTGTGAGAACTTATGGGTCGCTTTTCTGTGTTCACCGAAGTGTTCACCTTAGGCAGACGCGATAAAGATTCATTACTGTGTAAGGAAAGAACTTATTCGAGATCGATGTACTGTGAACTGGACAATGCGTTGAGAGACTGTCGAAGTTTGTAAAGCTTAGGAGGGAATGCATCTACCGAGGCGATGACCCATAGGGGACTCCACGTCAGGTGCATCTAAGCTTAGTAAAGCTGAGTGAGGAGCTCATCTGTCTCTGGTGCGTCGACCCACAGGAGACGACTCGTTGGGAGATGGCTAAAGCTTCGTAAAGCTTAGGAGGAAACGCAGCTATCGAGGCGATGACCCACAGGGGATTTCGCGTCAGGTGCGTCTAAGCTTAGTAAAGCCGATTGATGAGCTCATCTGCCTCCGGTGCGCCGACTCACAGGGGACGGCTCATTGGGAGATGGCTAAAGCTTCGTAAAGCTTAGGAGGGATCGCAGCTACTAAGGCGATGACCCACAGGGGACTTCGCATCAGGTGCGTCTAAGTTTAGTAAAGCTGAGTGAAGAGCTCAATCTGAGGCGGGCATCTCTAGTTTAAATGATTTGACAGCTGTCGCGTATTTCCAAGGTGACAGTTGGATGCAATGCCCATTCCCAAAAAAGGCTACTGCGGGTACTTATTGTAGACGACTGATGGTGATCAAGGCGACGCGTTTCGCGTGAGCGTGAAGGTCACAGCTAGATCTTAGGCATAGATCAACTCTGGCATTTCATTTCAATGGTGTAGATTGATGATGCGACCGGCAGCCTAGATTGATTTCATTTGAATTCAATGGTGGAGATCAGTTGGGACACTCTAGAAAAGGCGGATTTGAACGTTTTTGGAGCTTTTTACTTTTACGAAATCAAAATCCCCATTTACTCTCAAAATCTTTGCATTTTTCGACGATCTTCAATCAATTTTCGGCGATAAATCCCAATTTTCGACGACTCATGTTGTTTCTTGACCATTTCCGACTGCGGGACATTTCATTTCGAAAGTTTCAGTAAGTATTTGAAACTTTTCATTTTTGAAAATGGCTTCTGAGGGTAGTGGTAGCTCGGGGAGGGGGTTGGAACTAGTGAGGATGGACGAGCCCATTTTGGCGACCTCCTCTGAACTAGCCGAAGTGATTATTGGGAGGAAGAACATATGGAAGAGACCAGATAGCCCAGTAGACACATCTATGCATTGGAAGGGCGTTGGATTACCACTTTAAGCTAAAGGGTGCCGACCTGGAGAGACTTAAGGCTAAATATAGGATCCCAGATAGTATAGATCTGATCCTACCAGAACCTGACAAGCTACTACCCTAAGCCAGGGTACGTGGCAATCAACGAGGCAATCCTTAGGGCTGGCCTTAGGCTCCTAATCCACCATTTCTTCCATATGGTACTAAGGTCATACGGCTTAGCTCCTACCCAAACTCCTGGAGCCAAATGGTGGGCTCCTGGATGTTGTGGAAGGAGGCGTCGCTTGGGGTAGAGATGCCTTTTTTTGTATTCCATACTCTTTACATCCCCAAGGTAGCGCCTGGGAGGGGGGATAAGACCAGGGGCTGGTACTACCTAACCTCATGGGGTTTTCCATTTCATTTTTGCTTGATCTGTCGAGCTCTATTAAAGAGTGGAAGATCTTGTAGTGTTGGGCTGCTGGGAGATAGGACACGATGGAGGGGGGCCCCCTGGCGCCTTTTACGGTCCCCACAAAGTATTCAACACTTTGTGAGTTTTGTGGCTTTGTGTATCTTGTTTATTCTTCTCCGGTTCGATTCTTAACTATTCTGTTTGTTTTTTAAAGTACTCTTCCGTGGTGTGAGCTTTCCACCGATGACTTTTACATCATCTGCATTATCTATCAACTGCCTCCGAAGAAGAGGTCATATCACCAGCTGATCAGAAAAAACATCCACTTCGTGACGCACGACTTGATGGCCTCTCAAGGTAAATGTCCTAAAGCGAATATCTTTCATTACTTTCTGAACTGTTTGCACTTGTACTAATTTGATTGTTCCCTTGCAGATAACTTTAACAAGAAGCTGCCTCCGAGGCCAGACTCCAAAACCATCTAAAGGATGATAGCAGAGGCGAGAGCCCTGAAGACCTCCTTATCTGCGTACAAAAAGCAGATGGAGGATCTAGTGAAGACCAGCAAAAAGCTCCAGCCTCTGACCGAAGAGGAAGTGGCGGAGGACCCGGACACAAATCTGCTGCGGAAGGGCAAGAAGCCTGCTACCCTCTCGAAGTGCCCAACTATGGCGAGGCCGTCCCCGGCTCTGAGGCAAACAACAATTCCTACCGGGGTGGTCATCCTGGAGAAGATGCCCTCGCCATCAGTAGCTTCTCCTGCCCCGACCACATCGCCAGTAGCTGTTATACCCATTGCCCAATTGCAGGGGTAGCCAAAGAGGAGAAGGGCCCGTCCCTCGAAGGAGATGGACTTCTTGGGCGCCAATTCGGAGGAGCCAGTGATGGAAGTGTTGGAGGCTCTTTCTCCAGAGACGGCTACGGTGGCGGTGGTCCACAATAAGTATTGGACCGAGGAATGGAGAGACCACACTGCCTCCTACACTGCCGGGGACTTGGTTGCAGCCAACAGTGCCAATGTGGCCCGAGCCTTAAGCACAAGCATCCAACTCGAGAGCTTGGTGAAAGACCTCAACGCTACGAGGGAGGACCTCACCAAGGCCTTAAGGAGGCGATACAATATGGAGACGTAGTGAATGAGGCCCGGGCTAAGGCCGAGGAAGAAGAGAGAGGAAGGAAGGAGGCTGAGGCCCAGCTGGCAACTGCCAAGGGGGACATAGAACGGCTCAAGAAGGAGCTCTATGAAGTGGAGTGCCAGGTGGCTGCAATTACCTGACGGGTTGATCATGCAAACGAGCACCACTGGCTCGCCACAGAGGATCTGGAGGCCTCAAATAAATAAAAGGCGGAGTTGAGGCAGAGGGTGGATGCCCAGGCTGAAGAGATCGCCTCTATAAAGGAGGAGCTGAAGTCGGCAGGGGAGGTGGCAGTACAAAACTTCATCGACCACTTTGAAGAGCACCCTCTGCACGACGACTTTGCCAACTTCTGGGTTTTCTGGAGCGCCCAAGGAATATTGGGTCGGCCAAAAGAAGTTCATCCTACTCTGGACATATCCTCGTTAGAGGCGGAGTTTGGTGGGCCTACTGGAAGTCGACTTGATAGGTTCTCTAAGGATGCTCCAGAGGCCCCTGGGACAAGAGCGGCGGAGGCCGGGGCAGAAGATGCCCAAGTAGAGTAGGGTAATCAATTTTTGTAATGGCTTCGACCTCTTTTGTAATCCAATTCCAAATGAATGAAATGAAAATTTTTTGTTAAGTATTGTTGCTTCTACTTTTCTATTGTGTTAAACCATTTACATTTGAGTATATGAATGACAATCACTTAAGTAAACATGAAGCGCCATTTACCAATAATCGATTAATAACAGTAGATGGGACTAATTAACATATTAAAGAGTAGATGTAACAATTTACTAACCTATGTGACAAAGAACTGAAGTATAATTACTTTGAATTTACATCACTCTTCCCCAAGTATTTTCAGCACTTAGTAAGACAGGGAAGTTACAAATGAGATCGGATCATGACACATTTATTAAACATTGAGATCGGACCGGAACACAAGTTCATCACTGATAGTATTTCCTCAAGTGTTTGATGTTCCATTAATGAGGCAGTGCTTTCCCTGCCAAGTCTTCAATTTCAAAAGTTCCTGGTCGGGATTCCCTGCGGATACAGTAAGGATCCTCCCAATTCGATCCCAACACTTCAGAGCTGATTGGCTTTGATGATTGGAAGACCCTTCTAAGGACGAGGTTTCCCAGACGAAGAGTCCGATTTCTGACCCTGGAGTTATAGTAGTGCGTCATCTTTCTATGATATTTTGCCAAGTTCACCTGGGAGGCATCCCTCCTTTCTTCAAGGAGATGGATTTCGCTCATTGGAGCCTCGTCGTTACTGATATCATTGAAGTGTATTCGATGGTGCGATGAGACTCTACTTCAATCGAGCTCATGGCCTCGGCTCCGTAGGTCATGGAGAAGGGTATCTCCCCTATTGCAGTTCGGCTAGTTGTTCTGATGGCCCAGAGGACGTGGGAAAGCTCATCGACCTAAGCCCCTTTCGAGGTGTCAAGCTTCCTTTTCAGGGTATGCTTGATTGTTTTGTTTACTGCCTCAACTTGGCCATTTGCTTGTGGGTGATGAGGCGTCGAGAAATCCTTTTTTATGCCCAGTTCGTCTCATAAGTTTCGCATTTTCTTGTTGTCGAACTGTCTCCCATTATCAGATACTAAGGAGTGGGGAATGCCAAACCTGCAAATGATGTTCTTCCAGACAAATTTTGTAGTATTCGCCTCGATGATCTTGGCAAGAGGTTCAGCTTCGACCCACTAGGTGAAATAGTCGATGGCGACAATGGCAAAAATCGCGCTTCCTCTTTCTTTTGGGAGTGGACTGATGAAGTCGATGCCCCATTTGGCGAACGACCGAGGGCTGATCACTACGGAGAGGCTTTGAGAAGGTTGCCTTTGAATATTTGAGAAGCGCTGACACTTATCACATTTTTGGACAAACTGACAAGCACCCCTTTAGGGTCGGCCAAAAGTAGCCTTGCCGTAGTACTTTGTGTGCCAGAGCCATTCCTCCGGAATGATTCCAGCAAATTTCCTCATGGATTTCCCTGAGTATATACATAGCCTCTTCACCTCCTACACATCGGAAAAGTGGCGAGGTGAAACCTCTTTTGTAGAGGACATCTTCTTGTAGGACGAAATGTGCAGCCCTTATTCTTAACTTCCTTGCCTCGCTTCTGGAAGCTGGTAGTGATTGGTCCTTAAGATAGGCGATGATGGGATGCATCCATAACGGGGTGCCTTCTATCCATAGCACCTCTTCACCTCCAAAAATGGAGGGCTTCGATAAGTGTTCAATGGGTACAACCTTTAGTAGCTCTGAATCTTTGCTGCTGGCCAATTTTGACAGGGCGTTTGCATGAGTATTCTCTAAGCATGAGACTTGAATCAGCTCGAACCTTTTAAAATGAGGAACTAGGTCCAGAACGAATTTCAAGTATGCAACCATGCTACTGTCTTTGGCCGCGAAGTTCCATTGACCTGACTCACTACAAGCTGAGAATCGCTGCTTGCTAAGAGCCTTCTGACCTGCATTTTCCTCGCCAGTCTAAGGCCTGCTAGAAAGACCTCATATTCGACATCGTTGTTCGAGGAGTTGAAGCCAAACCTTACTACGCAATTTAGCTTATGGCCTTCGAGGCTTTTCAAGACAATCCCTACCCCGGAGCCGGCCTCTCCTGAGGATCCATCTACGAACAGTTTTCACGTTGGGGGCTCGACTGGTTCTATTGTCGCCTCCATTTCTGGGGCTTTGGCAAACTCAGCCACAAAATCTGCAAGGACCTGACCCTTGATGGCATGGCGAGGTCGGAACAGTATGTCGAGCTCACTAAGCTCGATCGCCCATTTTAGCAGGCATCTTGATGCGTCTGTACTTTACAGCACTTACTTTAATGGGAAATTGGTGAGAACTTCAATTGAGTGGCATGAAAGTATGGCCTTAGTTTCTTTGAGACTGTGATAAGAGCGAGTACCAATTTTTCCATGTCTGGGTAGCATGTTTCAGGTGGGAGGAGTGCTTTGCTGACATAGTATATTGGTAACTGGTGCTCATTTTCTTCTCTGACTAAGACAACACTGATCGCCTCATCCGAAATAGTGAAGTACAGTAGTAGTGGCTCTCCGATTGAGGTTTTGATAACAGGGGTGCCTCTCCGAAGTACTTCTTCAGCGCTTGGAAGGCTTCTTTGCACTCAAAAATCCATTGGAACTTCTTTCCTTGGTTTAGCACATTGAAGAAGGGTAAGCTCTTATCTGTAGCTCTGGAGATGAAACGACTGAGTGCTGCTATCTGACCATTGAGTCTTTAGACCTTCTTTGGTTTCTGAGGTGACCTCATTTCAAGGAAGGCCATTATCTTCACTGGGTTCGTTTCGATTCCTTGTTGGTTTACAATATATCCCAAGAAATGACCCGAAGGCACTCCAAAGGTTCACTTGAGGGGGTTCAACTTCATTTTATATTTTCTAAGTATCTGAAAGGTTTGGTCGAGGTGACTTATGTGTTCGTTGGCCTGAAGGCTTTTGACTAGCATGTCGTCCACGTAGACCTCCATGGTTTTGTCAATGAGTTCGACAAACATCATGTTGACCAGCCTCTGATATATAGCTCCAGCATTTTTCAATTCGAAGGGCATGACTTTGTAGCAGTAAAATCCCCTGTCAGTGATGAATGACGTAGCCTCCTCATCGGGTCGGAACATGGGTATCTGGTTATACCCTGAGTATGCATCCATGAAACTCAAGAGTTCATGTATGGCGGTGGAATCCAAAAGTTGGTCTATCCTCGGAAGTGGGAAGCCGTCTTTAGGGCATGCCTCATTTAAGTTTGTGAACTCTACACACACCCTCAACTTTTCGCTGGGCTTCTTCAACAGAACTAGATTGGATATCCATTTCGGATAGATGGCTTCTCTGATGAATCCGCTGCGGCTAAGTTTGTGTACTTCGTCCTTCAGCGCCACATACCATTTCGGGTTGAGGGCACGTCTTTTCTGCCTATGTGGGGGCACAGGAGGAGTTGATGTTAAGATGATGGCAACCGATCCTTGGATCTATTCCCACCATATCTTCATGCTTCCAAGCGAAGACATCCAAGTTCCTTTTCAGGAAGCTCACCATCTCTTTTTTTTCTTTGGGGGACAGTGTCTTTCCTATTCGCAGGACTTGACTAGGGTCCTCTGGGTTGGCGAAGAAGGTCTCAAGTTCTTCCATTGGGGTTGCATTTGGCTCGGAGTCAATGATCCGGGGATCTAATTCGTTAAGAGGGTGCCCTTCCTCAGGGGCTTCTTTCATGTCGACGTCTTCCTCATGTTCGGAGGTATGCCCTTGTTCAGGGGTATTGAGCATTTTCACGTCCAAATTGGGTTCACTGGCAACTTCAGTTAGGATCAAGTTAACAGTTCAGGGCTCCGATTTTCGCAGAGAGTCTAAGTAACATGCCCTGGAGCCCATCTGGTTGCCTCGTACCGTGGCAATCCCATGTTCAGTTGGGAATTTCATACACAAGTAGTGGATGGAGGTGACAACCTAAAGATCTTTCAAGGCGGGTCTTCCCAATACTCCATGGTAGGCTGATCTGTGGTCTACCACCAAGAATTCCATGAAGTGTTGCGCCCCTAGAAGAGCTTAACCCATCTCGATGGGTAGAGTAATCCGCCCTCGTAGGACGATGTTGTCTCCAGTAAATTCGAACAGTGAATCGATCATGAGGATCAACCCATGTTCAATTTATATTTTGTCGAAGGTGGAGCCGAATAGTATATTCTCCGAACTACCATTGTCGAAGAGCATGCGTTTGAGCCCATTTCTTGCCACTACGGCTCTCACAACCTATGCGTCACAATAAGGGTGGTGAACTCCTTGTGCATCTTCCTGGGAGAAGGTGATTGGAGCCATCCTATTGGCCACTTGAGACTCGTTGACAATTTAGGTGAGCATTGACGGGTCCTTTGTTTCCCTTGTGTAATTCCATTGGGCGTTCCTGATGTTGTTACCAATGTGAGGTCCCACAATAACCGTGTCGATCTCCCTGATGATTCGGCCCCCAGAAAATGGGGTCTGATCTCTCTGTCTGGACTGTCCTTGGTCCCTTGATTCTCTTCTCTGGGGTGACTGCTCTCTATGCCTTCTCTTTCTCCTGTTCAGGGAGACGGATCTGAGAGGATATTCGTTCCTCCTGAAGGAACGTGGGTCGCTCCGATCCGGGCGTGGAGGAGCGTCTCTGTACTCGCTGGTGTCATGCTCGTAGAGTTGGTGGAAAGTGCAAAAACTTGCCCCTTCCAAGGGCCTGTTTGATCGCTTTTTCTTCTTCTTTTTATTATTATCAGTTCCGCCAGATGGCCCTGCTCCGCCACGAAAATTCTCGTACGCTAACTCTGGCACTGCATTTAGTGTGGCAGAAGCCAGTGCCTGTCTAGAGATGGGGGCTATTGTATGACTTGCTTGAGTCCTTTGCTGAGTGACAAGGTGCACTGCGGGTCCTCGTCCTATCTGCCTTTGAGACGGAGGGAGTCCCTGGGCGACACGGTTTCTGTGATCAATCATCTCTTCACTAACGATCTCAAGCCTCATCATTTCTACCAATTCATCATAAGTGGTGGGATTTTTGCTGCGCACATCCCTCCAGAACAAAGTGTTCATGTTGAGGCCGCCTTTCAAGGCTGAAAGGGCTTCTCTGTCAGTGACCTGTTCATAATACGTGATTTCATCTGTAAACCTGGCGAGATAGCTTTTAAGCGTCTCTCCAGAGGCCTGCCTCATATCTTGCAGGCGTTGCACCGAGGCCTCTCCTTCTCTACGTGAGAGGTACTGGTTCAAGAACCCCTTCTTCAGATCCGGCTACCTAATGCTCAGGCGAGAAAGTCTGATGTACCACACTTCAGCAGCTCTGCTTAGGGTTAAGTGGAGGGCTCTGCACTTCAAAGCAGACGAGGCTCCCCTGAGGCTCATCTGTGTCATGTATTTGGTGAGGTGCTTCTTCGGGTCCCCCCTTTCCTTCATACTTGGGGATCTTAGGGAGCATGAAATTCGTAGGCATTGGGAAACTTCTAATTTCCCTTGAGAAAGGGAGGTTATCATCATCATCGTCAATTTCATACGATCGACAAGGCCCATCTGACCCTTCATCCTCTTGAATGTTCTGGGGAGGTGGAGGTGCTGCTCCTCGACTGCCCCAATCAACTAAATCCCTTTTCTCCTTCCTATTTCTGAGAGGAAGAAGTGCTTGTTCTTGCTCTTGTTCTTTCCGAACTGATCTTCGCACTGAGCAGCCCCTATTACTAGGGTCATGCCCTATTCGGTCAAAGACGCTGACTGACCTTTGTGCTTTATTTTCTTGATGAAAATTGTCCCCCCAATTGTGGTTCTATTGACTGGCTCCCTTGCACATAGGATGTGGCTTTTGCACCCACTTCTCTTTCGAGGGGGCACTTTCTGTGCTGGCTCACATGGCCTCGGGAACGAGATGCTGGGGCTTTCTGAACTGGGTAAGATCCTTAGGGCATTTGAGAGCCCTGGTGATCTCGGGCTTGCATGAGAAGTTCATGCATCGCCATATTCTGGGCTACAATGTCTCTCATACCCGCAGTTATTTGAGTCATTCCTTCAATGAGTATGGCCGTTCTTTCACCTCGGCGACGCCGGTGATGGGGTCTCTGGTGAGTGACATTGTTACGTAGCACCTCTTCTTCAGATGCCTCTCTCACAGGGTTCTTGTCTTCATGGCTGTGACTCATATCCTTTTTCAAAGGTGATAAGAACTTAGATTATAACTCGACTTTGTTCTTTTTCAAGAACGTGCCCTTTTCAAGGTAAGTCACTAGTTTTCCGGTGGAGAATGCAGAACTTTGGACGGGAAGTAGTTTCCACTGACGCTGTCAATCTGTTGACCTTGCAAATTAGACCTTCCATGTGGCCAATCGATAGCTACTCCACGTATTCCTTCCTGCGCACAGTCAACGCACGATCAGATGCACACGGTCCGAACCAGCGGGGGTGGTGGCAGCCGCATACACTCCGACGGTCAAGTTAACTTCAGGTGATCGGAACAATACCAAGGTTGTGCGAAATAGTGGGGAGGAGAATGAATATATTTGCTTATTATGGAAAACTATGTTGTAAGAGTTTCATTACCTTTGCCTCTTGTCAAACCTTGGGTATTTATAGGTGAGGAGAACCGTTGGATGTGGGACACGTGTATGCATCTGACGGTGTGAGGCGTCTGCTCATAGGCGTCAATCAGCCACTTTTATAGGGTGGGCGGGTAATTACTTCTTCATAGTTGTGTTGACATAAAGTTGATACGTCACATCAACTAGGCTCATGGAGACGTCCAATCAATTAAACCTTGGGGGCAGAAAGGATCTTGACATAGATCTCTTTCAGAAATTGGCGGCGGATCCTCTGACAGAGAACCTCGGAATGTGCTGCGCCTCGGCTTCGGGGTGAGGGCACTTTGGTAGGTTCAATAGACTGTCTGTGCCTCGCACGCGTTAGCAGATCAACAACATTGGTGGTGGCGTCACTTCGGAACCACTTCGGATGGGTGTTGAACACCTTGTATGACATGGGGGGAGACTTTTCAAAGTGATTCAGATAGGAGCGTAACATAAATAATTATATATGAGTAAACGGGTGTGGAAAGTGCTAGAGACGTGAGCCACTAAGTATAAAGAGATTTTAATTCTGCATTTGCAAGGAGAGTTTCGATGAATATCTTGGTTGGTTTAAAATAAGATCAGGGGAAAGAGACCATACTAAAAATAATGGAGATACTGAAGGAGTACAGCAGTTTTAAGTGTTCGAAGTGCTAAAAGTCGTACCATGTGCATGCAAGTTTCAAGGTCAGATTCAACGATAATGCCCAATCTGGAGAAACTATAAAAAGTAATTGTAACACTATAGTTACGTCTTGATAATATAAATTAAATATCATATGTGGATCGCCTCTATTGTGACATGAGCAATTAAGTGATTACTTATGAAGTTTTTGTTTTTAAGTGGAGAAATTTTTAAATCAGTTATAAATTGTGTATAGATTAATGATCGAAGTTGAATAAAATGTAATGAAATTGTGTAAGGTTGCATAATAAAGTACATAATCTTGAAACACTTTATCATTGATTTAAATGTTTAAATGGTTAGATAAAGTCATACGTATATCATTTAAAATATTGTCTAAAATAGTCATAAGCAGTGAATTACAATTGTGGATCTAAATCATAAGTAGAAATAATATTAACTAAACACTCTAATAGTTGCAAAGTTGCTACTTCGTCTCCATTCTTTGCATAATAATTATCAAATTGTATCACGACATTATTTATGAACCCACTAAGTAGCAATGTAATGACTGAATAACCCCCAACTCTCCCAAAATACAACAATTTTACTTTTTTCGTCGCCTTTGTATTTTAATTTAAATATAATTCAAGACGTAATGCCATATCCAAAAGAAAAAAATTAATTTTCTAGTGTGGCAAATTTCATTTATTTAACCGTCAAAATATCAATTATTTTTTATTGAAAATATATTTAATTGTACCTCAATTTTAGTATTTAACTGCTTTATATTGCAAATTTCGAACCAAAACTTCAATGCATTTTTCTTGGCTAGCTGAAAGCATTTTCAAAAGACTCTCTAAATACAAGATATATATTTTTTATTTTATTTTTGATAGTCAATGCTTAAAAATAAATTTCAAGATACACTGTAGATGCCATTAACATCTGCTTGAAAGATATAATACTAAATAATTCTTGAGAAATTAAAACTGGGAACAGTAGAATTATTCATGTAAATGGACAACAATTTCTGAAGAGAAAAACATCCCAACAATGTATAGTTTAAGCCCTTTCAGAATTTATAGACGTTGAGAGACATCTTAGAGTTTATAGTAGAGAGACATACGATAATTTCTTCTATTACTGTTCCTCGTCTGATTTAGAAAGAGGTTGTCATAATTCTACTAATTAATAAAATCCTTCTCCTAGCCTTAGAACATATAATTAGAACAAGAAATATGTCCAAATCATGTAGGAGTAGACAATACTTACGAAGCAACAAACAATATATGGAGATTATCCTGCAATTTTAGGTGTGATTGGGCATGCTTATTTTCATTCATAATCAACCGTTCTTTCCCATAATCAACTTTAAACGTGGGATCAAAATAATGGTGAAGATACTTCTCCCATCCAACTGTAAATTCCGCTTCCATTTAACGGATGTCCCAAAATTAGAGTCTACTTGAAAAGTAGAATAATTTATCTACTAACTGTTCTCTAAATGTATGATATCCTTGACTAAATATCAAAAGCCGTGATCCCCAAAATGCAATTGTATTTTTGGAAGTGAACAGAGTACTAAAGGATCGCACTGGCTCCAAAATGAAATGAGTTGAAAGGAGTTAGCAGAAACATTTGTGGACTATCAATCAGCTTGACATTTTTTGGGTAAATTAGGAACTTGAATTTATCATCATCCATGAGGCTATAATCTAATATTTGATTACTATTGCTTCAGGTACAAACCAAGCGATCTAATTGGTAGAAAAGAGAAATAAATCTTTATTTTCTTACGTGGAACATAAAGGATAGTAGCAACGATGCTAATAAGTCTTTCCCAGGTTCTTAATTCATTTCTGTCATAGTGTGATAACAGGCTTTCGAGCTAACAATCCTAAACGGGTAGATCCATGAGCGAGATTTAATGCCACACATGTCAGACTATCAGTGTGTATAGTTGATACAAGAAGCCTGGTGCATTCCTCAGCCTTGAGATCTCAAAGAGATGTAATCTTGTAAAGATATGAAATTATATCTTAGGTTCCGAGCAAAGCAGCTGCCTTTTCAAGTGTGGTAATTTCTTGGCTGTCTCGAGTTGTTGGCAAAGAACGATTTATTTTTTTTCGTACATGACCTTGGCAATTTCTACAATCCCTGATGCAGCTGCAAAACAAAAGGTGGTATTTCCATGTGCACTTGTCAACGCCAAGTCACTAGATTCTTGCTTGGTGACAGCATCTATGCGAAGAGGCCATTTTTTCTTTTTCTTTTTTCTATACAAGCTACACTTGTGTCCACAATCAGAACAATTTCAACAGCCTTCCAATCACCTCCTAGAGCAGCTGGATATAAAAAAGCTGGAACCTTCAGAGTACTTATACGATGTAACACAAATAAAATTAGAGTACATTGTAAAACCAATTATTTGTGGCCTATATAATATTAAAGACTTAATTAAAGGTGGTTAATATTGCTAAAATCCTATTGGCCCAATTGAGAAGTGGCAATTTTATAATTGTCTACTTTGATGGAAGGTGGAGAGTTTTATAACATATAGGAGACTGCCTCTCTCTGCCTATAAATGTGAATGAAACTCATCAACTAATTCATTCAATCAAAGAGAGGAAAAGTGAGAGAATAGTTTATTTAATTTAACCGTTTATTATTTTGCAGATCTAAAATTCTCAATTATTGTCATGGATCAAGGTATGTTTCTTGATCAAATTGCTTATATGTCATAGAATTCTAAGATCTTGGCATTAAAGTTAAATTAATGGCTAACACGTGGTATCAGAGCCCAAGTTATAGAATTTATGATTTTCCTTTAAAGATTATGATTTTCTACTTATCGATCTTTAATTTTTATTATAAATTTATGAACGAAATATGAAATCAGATTCGAGATCTGGATTCTGTACTGTCTATTTTACTAGAATTAAATATGCTATTGGGAGTTTCCGTTGAAATGAATCGCTGTTATATGCACATGGTCATTCATTGCGTATTTAAATTCTGGTTCTTCATGGTCTTTTTTCATAATTCTGTGAAGTGGTTGAAAAGGGCATGAAAAATTAATTCATTAAATGTGTGTCAGAATGATCCAGTACACACCACTATTTATATCAATTGACTTTGTTTCAATTGTTTATTCCAATTCCCAATAATGTCAGAATTATGGTGTGATATATGGGGAATTGTGTACGGTAATTGCAGAAAGAAATTTTTTGAAACTTTGGAATATATATGCTGTGCTAATTAAAGTTGGATTCAGACATTGACCCCAAATTTCAAGACTAATAATTATGTATTTTGGGTCATTAAATGAGGCTTGATGAATTTGCTATCGTCCTGTTCACACACACATATATATTCTGTCGTTATGCCAATAGTCAAAGGATGGATTTATTATATATTTTGATAGTAGATGATGATCTGTAATACTTGAATAAACAGGATAATAATTGAAAAATATTAAATGATAAATATTATGTTTATGTAATTAATGTACGATTGACGTTGTTTGTTAGTCACCCAAATGGCCAAACATTATGGTATGCGAACATTAAATCACATAATTTATTTGTCAAATACTCTTGATAGTGTGATGCTTATAATAGGAAATGACATTGAAAATTATTGATTTCAAGAGTATATTGGCGTTCATAGATTATAAAATCATTATGGATTGCCCAAAGGTTGATCGGTCAATTTTATTAATCTTGAACATAATCGTGGTTAATTGATATACTTAATTAGATGTGTTTTGTGTATCCAAAGATGACAGGCATGTCTGATTGGAGTATGATTAATTACCAATCAAGTGAAATTCAATTAGCATCATTATGTTTATTATGATGGTATAACGTAATATCACCCAAAGGAGAATTACGCTATACATTTATTGTTATCTGAATCTGAAATTAAAACTCAAAGTATTAATGTTAGAGTATTTTATATTTTGCAGTATCTGTTCCCGTTGCTCTACATTCGCATGCTTTATTTGTACCAGTGTTCAATTAGGCTCAATTTCTCTGATTGGTGTAAACAAGTTCAGTTCAACTTAGGTGTTTTGGACTTGGACTTGGCACTTCAAGTTGAGAAACTTGTTGATCTTATTGATAGAGCAGTGCTGATGAAAGATCTGTCCAGGTATGCTGGAGAGAAGAATAGGAATACGAGTTGTTCCCACAAACCCTGTCTACGAAGCAAGGGCATTAAGCCTCTTGGATATGCAAACAAGAGTAAAGCTTGGGAAAGGTCTAACAGATTAAGCTTAATGTTTATGTTGATGACCTTAGCAAAGAATATCAAGGCTACTATCCCTAAAACTGAGAATGCTAAGGAATATATGAAGTTTGTGGAAGAACGTTCAGAAACAACTAAAAAATCACTTGCTGGCACACTGATGGGAACCTTAACCACCATGAAATTTGATGGCTCTCGTACCATGCATGAGCATGTTACTAAAATGAGTAACATTGCAGCAAGACTTAAGACTCTTAGGATGACTGTGGATGAGAACTTTCTGGTACAATTTATCATCAACTCCTTGCCTCCCGAGTACGATCCATTTTATATGAACTATAATACCTTAAAGGATAAATGGAATGTAAATGAATTGCATAGTATGCTCGTGCAAGAGGAGACAAGGCTTAAGAATCAAGGAACTCATTTTGTTCATCTCATAAGTCATCAAGGAGTTGGAAAGAAATATAAGAAAAGATCTGGAAAGGGCATTAAGCAAGGACCACTAAAAATAAATGAGTCTTCTGCCCAAATCCACAATAAGAAACATAAGAAGGATACGTGCCATTTCTGTCGCAAACCTGGGCACCATAAAAAGGACTGCTTGAAACGTAAGGTATGGTTCGAAAGTAAAGGTAAGATTATTTCTTACGTATGTTTCGAATCTAATTTGGCAAAAGTTCCTTATAATACTTGGTGGATTGATTCCGGATGTACCACTCATGTTACTAATATGATGCAAGGATTCTTTTCAACCCAGACCATAAATCCAAACGAAAAGTTTGTCCTCATGGGAAATCGAGTCAAAGCTCCAGTTGAAGCCATTGGAACTTATCGTTTGATTTTAGATACTGGACATCATTTAAATTTATTTCAGACTCTTTATGTACCTTCTATTTCTCGTAATTTAGTTTCCTTATCGAAATTTGATTATGTTGGATATTTCTTTGATGGTGGAAATGGATGTTTAAATTTGTTTAAACAAAATCATCTTATCGGTTCCGCCATTCTTTGTGATGGCTTATATAAATTAAAGCTTGATAACCTCTTTGCCTCTTTTGATCTTGCATCATAATATTGGTGCTAAACGTGTTTTACTGAATGAACGATCTGCTAACTTGTGGCATAAACGTTTGGGTCACATATCCAAGGAAATGATAGAAAGATTAGTAAAGAATTAAATCCTTCCCAACTTAGATTTTAGTGATCTTGAAACTTGTGTGGATTGTATTAAGAGTAAAAAACCAAACACACAAAGAAAGTAGCCAAAAGAAGCACACAGCTTCTTGAGATAATACATACCGATATATGTGGGCCTTTTGATATTCCATCATTTGGTGGGAAAAAGTATTTTATCTCCTTTATCGATGATTTTTCACGTTATGGTTATGTCTATCTATTACATGAAAAGTCTCAAACTGTAAATGCTTTAGAGATTTTTGTCAATGAAGTTGAACGGCAATTAGACAGAAAGTTGAAAATTATTAGATCTGATAGAGATGGTGAATATTATGAAAAGTATGATGAAACTGGACAACACCCAGGTCAATTTGCTAAATTTCTTGAAAGACATGGCATATGTTCTCAATACACTATGTCAGGCACACCACAACAAAAATGGTGTAGCTAAAAGGCATAATCGTACTCTAATAGAAATGGTAAGGTGTATGTTAAGCAATTCTTCTTTACCCATATCTTTGTGGATGTTTGCATTAAAGACTGCTATGTATCTACAAAACAGGGTTTCTAGTAAGGCAGTTCCAAAGACTCCTTTTGAACTGTGGACAGGAAGGAAAACCCAGTTTAAGGCACCTGCATATTTGGGGTTGCCCAGCAGAAGCAAGAATTAATAATCCACATGAAAAGAAACTGGACTCAAGAACAATCAATGGATTTTTCATTGGTTATCCAGAAAAATCAAAAGGGTATAGATTTTATTGTCCTAACCATAGTACTAGAATTGTTGAAACTGGAAATGCTAGGTTCATTGAGAATGGTGAAGTTAGTGGGAGTTTTGAACCACGAAATGTGGAAATACAAGAAGTTAGAGTTCAAGTTTCTCTACCCTCAACTTCTTCTAATGTTGTTGTTCCTGAAATTGTTGAACGAGATGACAATTTACCCGAACAACAAATAAATGATCAAACACCTCACAATGAAGTTGCCATCGATGAACCCGCATTAAATGAACCACAAGAAATAACATTAAGAAGGTCACAAAGACAACATAGACATGCTATTTCTGATGATTATGTGGTTTACCTACAAGAGTCTGAATTTGACTTGGGAATTGTTGATGATGATCCAGTTTCATTTTCATAGGCCATTGAGAGCGCTAATTCTGATAAGTGGTTAGATGCTATGAAAGATGAGTTAAAATCTATGGAACATAATGCAGTATGGGACCTCGTTGAATTACCAGAATCATGTAAAAAAGTTGGGCGTAAATGGATCTTTAAGACCAAGCGCGACTCTAATGGTAATATCTAACGACATAAAGCTAGACTTGTTGCCAAATGTTTTACTTAGAAAAGTGGCATTGATTATAAGGAGACATTTTCACAAGTCTCTAAGAAAGACTCACTCAGAATTATAATGGCTTTAGTAGTTCATTATGACTTAGAACTACGTCAAATGGATGTGAAAACCGCCTTTCTAAATGAAAATTTAGATGAAGAAGTTTATATGGATCAACTTCAGTTAAAGGAAAGGAACACATGGTATGTAAGTTAAAGAAATCAATATATGGACTTAAACAGGCTTCCCGTCAATGGTATCTTAAGATCAACGATACCATTACTTCCCTTGGATTTAAGGAAAACGTCGTTGATCGATGTATATATCTGAAGGTCAGTGGGAGCAAGTTTATATTTCTGATTCTGTATGTTGATGATATCTTGCTAGCTACTAATGATTTTGGTCTATTATATGAGACTCAGAAATTTCTCTCTAAAAAATTTTGAAATGAAAGACATGGGAGAGGCAACCTATGTGATTAGAATTGAATTATTCCGTGATAGGTAACAAGGATTGTTAGGGTTATCTCAGAAAGCATATCTCAATAAAGTTTTAGAGGGATTTAATATGAAAAATTGTTGAACGAGTATTGTTCCAATTCAGAAAGGAGACAAGTTTAGTCTCATGCAATGTCCTAAAAATGAATTGGAACGCAAACAAATGACAGTTATTCCTTGTGCATCTCTTGTTGGAAACTTAATGTATGCTTAGACTCGCACCAGGCCAGACATCAGTTTTACTGTTGGAATGCTGGACAGGTATTAAAGTAACTCGGGACTTGATCATTTGAAAGCTGCAAATAAAGTATTGAGATACTTGCAAGGAACGAAAAATCACATGCTCACTTACAGGAGATCTGATAACTTGGAGGTCATTGGATATTCAGATTCGGACTTTGTTGGATGTGTGGATACTAGAAAGTCCACATTTAGCTATTTGTTCCTCTTAGCTGAAGGGGCTATATCATGGAAAAGTGCGAAGCAGTCAATCATTGTTGCATCCACTATGGAAGCCGAGTTTGTGACATGCTTTGAAGCCACAGTTCAAGGAAATTGGTTGCGAAACTTTATTTCAGGACTTGGGATCGTCGACAGTATAGCGAAGCCGCTGAAACTTTATTGTGATAATTCTGCAGCAGTCTTCTTTTCAAAGAACGACAAGTACTCTAAATGTGCTAAACACATGGAATTGAAGTACTTTGCCGTTAAAGAAGAAGTTCAAAAACAAAGTGTGTCAATCGAGCATATTAGCACCAATCTTATGATTGCAGATCCATTAACAAAAGGATTGCCACCAAAGACATTCAATGAACATGTCGAAATGATGGGCATTATTGAAAATTATCATTGACATTATTATGCAATTTATGATACTTAAGTATTGACATTTTGAGCTCATTTATGTATTGTTTTTGACAAAATATTATTCCTGTCATAACTGTTAGTACATGTACGTGAATGGATTATGTGAATGCTGACAGGGATAGTCTTTTCGAAGACATTATTGTAATGCAATTATCGAACTTCTCATTATGTGTCATGTTGGGTAGAGACTAATACTGTAATACATGGAAGGAATTATGCTTATATGATGGTGTAAAATCGCCATGACTCTTATTAGTCTTTACTTAATGATGATATATTAAGTGGCCAATGTATGATGGATTTCAGCTAATGGTATGCGCATTATGTTATATACCACATAACAAAACAATATTACACGACGCAAGTGGGAGAATGTAAAATCAATTATTTGTGACCCATGTAATATTAAAGAATTAATTAAAGGTGGTTAATATTACTAAAATCCTATTGGCCCAATTGAAAAGTGACAGTTTTATAATTGTCTACTTTGATGGAAAGTGGAGAGTTTTTTGGCACATAGGAGACGGCCTCTCTCTGTCTATAAATGTGAATGAAACTCATCAATTAATTCATTCAATCAAAGAGAAGAAAAGTGAGAGAACGGTTTATTTAATTTAACAGCTTATTATTTACAGATCTAAAATTCTCAATTATTGCCATGGATCAAGGTATGTTTCTTGATCAAATTGCTCATATGTGAAAATCATAGAATTCTAAGATCTTAGCATTAAAGTTAAATTAATGGCTAACATACATCCCATGTGCATAACGTATACAATGCATCAACTCTTGAAGTCTACGAGTAGAAAGGAGAACAATTTTATTACTCAATACCAAATCTAGAACACTCGAAAATACAAAGTGAGTCTAGAAAAACTCCAAAATCTCATCTAAAATAAATTTAAAACCAGTTTTTTTTTTCCTCTTTTTTGTGCACTTTAAGGGACAATAAAAGAACTCTTGTATCTCTTCTACGCAAACGTGATACTATACCTTTTGTACTTCATTAATTTGCTCGACTATGGTACTGGTATATTGAACTCAAAAACTAATTGCTAGTTTTGTCCATTGCATTATAATTTGTTTCGAGCTGGAGTTTGTTAGAATTTGTGTGTGACCTAAATTCTATTTGGGAATTCTATTTAAGAATTCTATTTGGGAGTTCTTTTAGGATTTGGTAATTTATGGCTTGAAGAAGTTTTGAAGAAGTATGGGAGTTTTTACATTCCTATTCTACCTCGAAACGCCACCTTTTGCCAGCTCTTTATTGTATTATAATTTCCTAATGTATCAGGGATTTTTTTAATTATAAGTGTGTTGAGTACAACACATATTGAGATTGACCAATTGTCCAACTTATTAGTTTGGTCCAGATAGATCTCTTGTAATCCTTACTTTTGATTATAGTGAATTTTTCGCCTCCATCCGTGGTTCTTTCCAATTGGATTTCCACATAAATCTTGTGTTCTTGTGATTGTTTATTTTCATATTGCCTGTATCTCGCCTTTAATTGATAACATGACAGAATGATGGACGAGCGCACGGCTGCATTCTCAATTGCATCGACACTGTAAATTCACCAATTGCCAACCACCAAGGTTTTTACAGGCTCAATTTACAAATACATATCAACATCACAAATCCAACGACCCAAGATCACCTCAAAGTCTCCACCTATGGTTGCTAGATATTTATTCACTTAAAGAACACCACAAAGGAGAAGCAAAACCACCAAGAAAGTTACCAGAAAGGCACGGTGGAAAGAGAAGCAGAGAGGCAGCAGCAAAGAAACACACAGGAATGCCCAAGAAGAATACAAGTCTCATGAGGCCAAGAATAAAGCAAGAATATATAGGTGCTCAATTGCCCAACAAGATAAGTCCATTAGGTTAAGTGAATGGGTCAAGGGCCTAATAGATATAAATTGGTTGTAGAATGGGCCTCTAGTAATACTAGCCATCCAAGTAGGTAAATAATCGACCCATGAGCACCTCCACTTAATTGGTCACTTCAAATGGCCCAATTAACTTCTTGGGTCAGGTCATTTTAATTTTGGTGTTGATATATCATTCAGTCATACGGTCAACGCCGACTGATAAATTAAACCGGATTTACATCATCACCTGGGAAGTCGTTTGACAACAATTTATCCAACAGACATCTCATGCGGACAAATTGTGAGAATTTGGAGGCAGTTGCTGGAAACATGCGTTTTGCTGATAGAATAGAAACAGAAGCAAATATTAAGTAAATTGTTGATTGGGACACAATGGTTGAGTTCTGTATTCAGGCAGGACAAGCAATTGCTTTTGATTCCCTTTAAGCAAAAGCTGCTGTTCTGTGCTTGAAGATGGTGCACCTTTAGTCTGGTGTGGCTATACATTTACCTAATAAAATACCTGAGAAGAAAGAGATTCGGAGGAGAAGAGTGGAAAAACAGTGTTAATGTACTTGTGGACCATGATTCTGAGTGGATTCCATCAATATTGGAAGAAGTGGAGCGTGCAAGTGATGGTTCATGGAACTTGTTGCCATATTTATTTGCAACATTTATGACATCTACAATCTAGAACACTACTGCCTTCAATGCTAACACTGGAGGATTCAGCAACAATGTTCACTGCTTGGTAAGGTATGAATACTTGAGTTTTAGTCTGAGAAATAAAAAAATGATCAGATACACCAGGAGATTCATTTTCGTCTCCGTTCATTGCTCTTTGATATTGAAGTTGTTCTTGCAGTCATATTTGAATATTTATGGTTACATCTAACTAAACGTTAAGTGTTTATTTTGATTATGTTGAAATATGCGATAAAGGTTCCCACACCACATATAAATAGTCTCTTTTACAATCTCATTCAAACAGGAATATCATCCTCTATTTATTTTATTGCCTCTATTTATTTTATTGAACTACCTTTATCATTTTATACATTCTGGAAAAGGTAGAAAACAAGTTTACTACCATCATCTTAGTTCTTTTCAAGTCATAAGTATATGTCTATGATTCATGTGGTTTTTAGTCCCTGGGTAGTTAATCTATCAGATATTGTCAGTGTAATGATATGCCAACAATGGAAATATGCTCTAATATTTTGCTTCTCTGGATATGAATTTTCTTTTATCAGGTGCATTTGCTCGGTGATTGCAGGTAGCGGATTCGGACTTGAAAGAGAGTATCAACAGAAACACGGTCTCTCGAATGGCCATGTCACCGAAACCTTTGATCCTGAGACAGAGAATAGTTTTTCAGAAGCTACCGTAAAGTCCACAGTGCAGCTCTTAATCAAGTTCTTTGCCGGGGATATTTGGAATCTCAGAATGAAAGCAATAGGTAAGACAATGATGCTTGCAAGCTTGTGGTATCGTAGTAAAATGCTAAATTAATTGGCAAACATGTTATCTGGTAAGATGATAATTCTCCTTCATATGCCTGAGTAACGGTATTAATTGGGTGAAACTTTTATCAACAAATTCAGAATCATTTCCATACTCATGTCATTATAAAGTCAAATGAAATGACATTTGGAAAATTGATAACGTTTTGTTTTGTTTCAATCGTGCAATACTTTATTTTAAGTGATCTTAATTTTATTCATTTGCACAGGTCTCATTTGGTTGCAGAGCTGATCTCACTTTGGCAATATTTATGTCCAGTTTTGGTCATTCATAAATTGTCCTAACGACCAATGTAAATCTTAAGTTAGTCTATTTGGAAACCCCTTTGTATCATCAGTTATGTGAGTTGCATGATTAGTTTAACAAATTTAGTGTACCAAAGAAAATTCAACATCAAATAAATAAACAAAATATAAAATTTATACCAACTGAAAATAATGTGGCAAACAAAACAAAAATAATATACAAGTCAGTAGCATTATAAGGAAAGAAGGAAAAATAAGTTATTTTTCTTAATTGTCAATATCTCTAAAAACATAAAAAATGTTGAAAAATAAAATCTTGTAAGTTACAACAATGAAGCGTCGTCGTGATGATCGTGTCATGTGTGTGCAAATGATTAACATTGATATCTTGTTGATAATATCATCTGAATCATCAATATATATTGATTTTAATCAAAGTTATGTGTAGAAATTATGATGTATGTTCGACTATAAAATAAAATAATAAGTAAGCGTTAAGTAAGTATAAACATATTCTACACAATAACAACAAAAACAAGCTCAAAGTCAGAAATTCAACTATCCCAATTTCCGCAACATAATGATGTCTCTTGAATTAGTTTTGAAATATAGAGAGTAAATCTGGTGAAGTTCACCGGCTTGTCTTCGTATTTGAAGTGAACTATAAATATCCTTTTGAAACCTGAAATCTTTGCTAAATTAACATTTGCTGTACAAACCCTTAAATTCAAAAAAAATAAAATAAAATTCTAAGAGTAAACTATATACTTATTGAAGCAAAAATGAAAACAAACCATTCGCATAAGAAGTCCAGACATGCAAACTGGCATTTCCTAGGAAGTTTTGAAGCTCGTCCAAATTTAGATCGAGTAGCCATTAACGTTAGATGGGGATAATAAGAACCTTACACAAGTATAGATATAAATGAAAGACTGACATTACACTTACAAAAAGCATAAATACATTCTCCATGGATCAATTCAATTCAAAAATATTATTATTATTGATTCAGTTACAAGGTATGTAAAACTCCCTACCAAACGATTGATATAATAATAATTTTAACCGAATAGTTTCACTTTCACCGTTCTTTCCCATAATCAACTTTAAACTTGGGATCACAATAATTTTAACTGAACAGTATCACTTTCGCCGTTCTCTAATTGTATGATATCCTTGACTAAATATCATAAGACATGATCTGCACATAATGCATAAAAATCTCAATTCCCAAAAAGCAACCGTATTTTTTTCAAGTGAACAGAGTAATTAAGGATCGCACATGGCTCCAAAATGAGATGAGTTGGAAGGAGCTAGCAGAAACATTTGTGTACTATCCAGCTTGACATTATTCATGTAAATTAGGAACTTGAAATTATCATCATCTATGAGGCTATAATCTAATATTTGAATACTATTTCTTCAGGTACAAACCAAGAGGTCTAATTTGTGGAAAAAAGGATCAAATCTTTATTGTCTTACATGGAACATAATGGATAGAACAATTCCCTGATGGAGCCCCCGATGCAGCTGCAAAACAAAAAGTGGTATTTCCATGTGCATTTGGCAATGCCAAGTCGTTAGTTCCTTGACATATTCAGTTTGCTTGGTGACAGCAGCTATGCGAAGAGGCCTATTTCCTCTTTCGGATTTTTCTATACAAGCTACACTTTTGTCCACATTCAGAACAATTTCAACAGCCTTTCAATCACCTCCTAGAGCAGTTGGGTATAAAAGTGCAGGAACCTTCAGTGTACTTATAGTATGTGGCACGTATAAAATTAGAGGACATTCCCATGTGCATAATATATACAATGCATCAACTCTTAAAGTGTGAGTAGAAAGGATAAAAGTTTTATTACTGAATACCAAATCCAGAACTCTCGAAAATACTAAGGGAAGTGTTATATCTACATAATTGTCTACATAATAGTGTTCATAATTATACGTGGCACTGGATCCAACATTTAATTCAAATCTCACACTTACACATCAACAACTAAATGATTGTCACATCACATTATGAACACCATTATGTGCAATAATTATGTACAAGTAGAATTTTCCAAATACTAAGGAGCCTCGAAAAACTCCAAAATCTCATCTAAAATAAATTTAAAACCAGTTTTTTTTTTCTTTTCTTTTTTGCATACTTTAAGGGATTTCATGTATCTCTTCTACACAAACGTGATACTATACACATTTGCACTTCATTAATTTGCTCAACTCTGGTACTGGTATATTGAACTCAAAAACTGACTGCAAAAGCTCTTAGATGTTGGGCAAGGATATCAGTGTTCATATTGATATTGGATATTGGGTTTTCAACTCTAATTTCAATCTGGCTAGGCGTCTACTATAAATTTAAATGAGATAAAAACAATAAAAGAATAACAAAATGTTAATAGAGAAATACATTTTATGCATGATTAGGGAAAAATATTTTTTAATTAAATTAGATGGTGTAATTAGCAAGGAGTTTGAACAGTCATTATATTCAAATGTACGAGAAAATTTTCAGTGCTTATGGAGTATGAAAATCAGTACTTCCTATCACTATTTAATTGACATGTATACTATTATTTTATATCTGATTCGAATCAAAAATTGAGTCTCAATTATTTAATACACAAGTCAATTAAATAATAACTGAGAGTGCTTGAAATTTCTCTGCCAAGTTCTCCCAAATGTATAAGCACTCTCTTTTATGTTCATTAAAAATGACACTAGAGTTCTATTAGCAACGATTCATTCAATTTTCCAAAGTTTCTACCTCTTCCTCACTCTTAAAATTTCAAGTATGTTCCAGGATTCGAATCCAGTAATATACAGTAAATATTCACTTCTTTATTAGCATATTTTCTGGGTTTTGAATCTTGTTATTGCAATTAGTGCCTGGGTGTTGTCTAATGAACAAAGTGGATTGATGCAAGGTGATATTTTTTTTTTTTTTTAATGGGGAATCCTGGCAATGAATATGAATATCGGACCGACAGCCAGGAAACAATTCATAACAGAACAAGTACTACTATTGGTAGTAGAGCATTAGAGATGTTGGACCTGAAACAACACTGGCAGGCAAATGTCCCATTTCTATATGCGTGCAAAATTGACAGCTACCACTATTGACATTGGAATGAACTCAGATACCAATGCTCATCAAATTATTTAAGAATCAATCCCAAAATATTCCAGACAGCGGCAGGGGCGTCAAATATGCTGAGACTAACCACACACCGCCTAATGGACTCCCCCCTCAGGCTAAAATACTTTCACCATGGGCCTCAGGCTCTCTCCGTGAACGAAAGTTGGCGTCAAAAACCTATGATAATCAATTCTAAAATATGGCCTATGCCCCTATATGAACTATATGTACGTAATCAAGACCAATGTTGGGTCAAGATCTTTTCGTGTAGGATAGAACATGGTCAAAGCCCCTTTGTGAACTAGAAGAAATATATAGTCACGAGTACTTTTTTTGTCGATCTCAATATCACGTCTCACATTTCTATTCACAATTAATCTATATATAACCTTTGAATTTCACATGTTTCACAGTAAAAGAACCTTTTATAATAATCATGTAATCGGATAAATAATTCATATAATAGCACAGAATGCAACGGTACAATCAATTTATAAATAATTGAAAATATTCAAGTCCCCCCCCCCAACAAAGTTGTAGATCGATCGCGACTTCAATCTTCTTGTAACCTGCTCGCATTCAAATACCAAGTATGACATCTTGCACTCGTCCCAAGAAATCACATCGCTTTACCCAGGTGCCCTTGAGCAATTTTCTTAATGTTAGAAATACTAATTTACGAATAAGAACTTAACATCTCTTATTTTCAATCTCATAATCCAATTTAGGGTCATTAACAACATATACTCCGTATAGATTATTTTAACACCTAATCCATAATAACTAAACTTAACTTGGTTTTCTTAATAAAATATCCAAGAAATCACATGGTTGACAAAACTAGCACTAAAATTTTCTAGAATATTGAATTGAATTGTGATATCATGTCATTTTATTGAAAACTGTCTTCAAACCCATTGACAGAAACAGCTCTCTCTGGGCAGAATTTCGAAAATAGCACTTGTATTACAATAGCTCAAAAGTTCCTCAAAACAATAGAGAATTCCAATCTCAAATCCTTAATTTAAGTGTTTAGCATTAGATAATAATAAGAAAATCAAAGAGTAAGCCTTTATCTCACAAACCCTTTCAAAATTCCACTTTTTTCAACACAAATTTTCAAATATACATTTCTTTAATATATTCTTGTTTATTATCTCAAATACCTGTCAATAACCTTTAATTCTTCCTAAACTTTGTATTTAAGAATTTTTTTCCAAGAACCCTAAATTCTAATATCATTCTTCACTAAGTAAAATTTATGCTTACGTCAAGGAACTGAGAAAACAATTGAAGACTCTAGCTCATCTTCCTCCTTTTTCTTTTCTTTCTTTTCCTTTTTCCACCATTCTTTTTCCACAATTGAAGACTCTAGCAAAAAAAAAAACCCATCAAGCGTCCACCGGGCCCCACTTTGAACGGGGTGGAGATTACCTACTTAGTTGGGTATTTGGGTTGAGGACGGGCGTAGGAGACTTCATCCTGAGGTGAATATGGGTAACAAGGGTCCTACCTCACCGTTTAATTTTTTTTTTTAAATACTTTAAATAAAAAGCTCCATGAAATTTCATTAATTCTAATAGAATATAGTAACTAAAATTATCTAAGAAATATGACAAATAATAAAAGTCTTAGTTATCAAATATATATGAATAATTTAACTTTTAAAAATAAATTAATTAACTAAAAAATTTAATAAACGTATTATTATCTTACTTTAATGAACAAGAACAATAAAATGAATTAAAAAATTAAATGGGGCAAGGGCTCACTTCGCCTAAAGTGGGTAATGGGGTGGGTACGGGGAAGGAAATTACTCAGGGGGACGGGGCGGGTCCCATTGCCATCCCCACGTTGTTTCTTTCCTCAAAGAAAAGATGGTTTCAAATTGAAATTGATTAACTTAACTATTTGTAATTTAAGTCCCCCAATCTTCATGTCATATACTTTTTAGCCCTTAATTTTCTAGTAATAAAAAGCTAAATCCCTTTGATTTCTATTTTATTTAATTTCTAGCCTCCAAATACTTGTAATTACAATTTTAGCCTCATGAAAATAATTTATTCAACTTAAGTTCTATTTGACTTTGACTTTGACTTTGACCAATTGAATTACTTGACTTTGATTATAAATGAGTGAATGTAACAATTTCTGCAGACTACTCCACTTGATATAATTTGTATCGCAATGATAGTTACGATATATATAGAGAAGAATAACAAAGAAGAATTAGTAAGAATAGAAAGCTTCTCCACTTCTTTAGCACTCGTAAAACAAAGCCTTTTATTAGAAAATACAACAAGGCTTAAAACAAAGTAACAACTAGAAGAAACAAAGGCTTAAAACAAAGCCTTTTATTAGAAAATACAACAACAACAACAAAGCTTCTCCACTTTTCTTATTAACGACAACTAGTATTGAAGCTCCATTTATTAGAAAAGCCTGTGCTTACCTGGTCGAAACATAAACCTTGATGCCCAGATTGTTGAATGGATTAGGGAAATCCATAACCTAAAATTTAGAATTACATATAAAGTGATCAGAAGCAAAGCAAGACCAGCAATAATTTTTGGCGATATCCCTAGCTTTTCTTCCTTATAGGCAAAAAAGTAGGTTGCACTAAATTTCAAGACCAAGCAAACGATTGAAGCAAAGAGTGTAAATAGTCCAACCATCAACTTTGCCGGTAGTCTAAATAGAAAATCTTCTTCTCCATAGCGTGAAGTTAAGATAGACAAGAACATCATTATGAAAGCTGTCGAGCTAAACATTGCCACTGCATTAGATGTAACAAAAACCTTGAACCATCTATTGTGAGCTTCCTTATTCCCATCTGGCACGGTAAAGGATGCATTTAATGCCACTGTGGCAATTAAGGTTGCCACAACCATGCAAGAAGTTGTTGTGTTTTTCATCCAATCCTCACCAGCTTTCCGTAACTCCTCGTGCTCCTCCGTAAACAACTCCTTTGGTGTTTTGCCCTTTTTGTTTTTCTTCTGAACATCAGAAGACCGTAGAATCTTCTCCACCTCCTGTAAAGCTTCCCGTAATTTCTCATTCTGCTCCGTGAACATCTCCCTAGGTCTTTTCTCGTCCTCATTTTTCTTCTGAACATCCGAAGGCCGTAGATGCTTCTCCACCTCCTGTAAAGCGTAGTCAAATTAATGTATATTGCATAATCATCCAAAATTTAACTCTTAACAAGGGGATAAATTTTTTTATCACGTGGAATAGTGGATTGGAGAATTCCAAAAATATATATATATATATATATTCAAGATAAACAAGAAATGGTACAATTCACCTTCATGCTATACAGTGTTCCTCTTCTCTTTGAGGGGAAAAAGGAAAGGGGATTCAATAGTCAAGTCAATTTTTCTCACCTTAAACCACTGTAGCTCTCTTTGCATTTGAAGAGCCGCCCCAGATACACTATTGAGTCTGCTTGAAGGTGCTAATTTCGCAGCCAAGTGCAAAATGTTGTTATTGGAGTTTTTTTCTGTATAGAGCATCAATAAATCTTTAATAGCTCCTGTGAGGTAGATGAGACTAAAGACTTTCTCTTGTCGGTTATTAACCGCAACATGAAATATGGAGTAATTATTTGAGTCGACTTTCCACAAAAGATCAGGATATGAGCGGATAAGCAGAGTCAAAAACTGCCAGTTTTTGCAGCATCAGTAAGTATAGGAGTCTTCTCAAATAGGTCAGAAATTTCCGTGTCCTTTAAAGTCATAATCTGTGCACAGAGCTCTTTTAACAACTGAACGGCTTGTCTCCGCTTTTGAATTGAACCATATATACCTTTGAAACCTAAAAATCTTTGCTAAATTATTTCTAAAATTCATGTTAACCATAGAGCCAAATAAATAAATAAATAAATATCTGAGAAGAAAAAAGTAAAATAAATCTATATATCGATCATTCACACAAATTCCAGACTTTAAACTAGCATTTACTATGAGTTACTTTGAACAATAGAATAATCTATATTCTGATAGCTTTATGATTGTATAATGACCTTAGTTAATCATTAGAAGACAATAAAACATAAGAGAAACACTAGGAAGGACATAAATGAGTAGAAAGGTGTGAAAGGTGTGAAAGGTGTAGATACATGTATGTCTACTATCAACTAGAAATCTTCAGGTAAATTAATCTCCTTTTTTAATTTATTGTCAGTTGAAAATTAATAATGAAATAGAATAATCTTACAGGGAACATAAGGGACGATTCTAGCGAAACTTTCACATATCCATTCTTGACTGTTACCATAGTCTGAAAAAGGTTTTCGAGCTAACTCGTGCAGAGCGCGTCTCATGACGTCTGGAGAAGTGACTATACTTCTATCTGTTTTGAATATTTTTAATGCGATATCTGCATATAAGAAAAGCAATTTTGAAACTATCGCAAACATAATTTTCATTGTCATCTTGCCCATGGTCATGAACAGAGATTCCGTACCATACATGCCACTACCGATAGCTGCAACAAAAATGTTCACGCGCTCTTCGGCCTTGAAATTTATAGGGGATGCAATGCTGTCTAGATATTCAACCATTTCTCTTTTCCTCATCAAAACTGCCATTTCAATTGGGGTCATACCGTTGCTGCCTGGAATTGATGGCAGTTCTTTATTTTTTTGGTACATGACCTTGGCAATTTCTACAACCCCTGATGTAGCTGCAAAACAGAAAGCTGTATTTCCATGAATATTCTCCAATTTCAGTTCACTTGCGTCCAAGCATTCGACTAGCTTGCGGACAAATTCAGTTTGCTTGGTGGCAGCAGCCATGTGAAGAGGCCTATCTCCTCTTTCTGTTATCTTAAGAGAACGTGCACTTTCGTCCAATCTCACATTCCTATCTCCTTTTAAAGCAGCTTTATATATCCATATACGCTTGTTATTCATTTCTTCCCCTGATGATGTTTGGGGAGAACTTTTGTCAGATGTGTTGAAAGCAGAAGATGCTTCACAACTATGTAACACATACTAGACCAAAATAGACATAAATCCACTTACATATGTAACACATACTAGACCAAAATAGACATAAATCCACTTACATAATGTAGTACACAATCATCAAATCTTAATATTTACTAGCACGTCAACTTTGTATTGAAGTTGTTCAAAATCTAATGCAGCAATGTCCATCTCATTACTGTTGTAATTTGTTCAAATCATAACGATGAGGATAAGGATGATTTTTGGACTGTTTTCAAGAAGGGATATTAGTGAAAAATTGGGTGAAAACAAAAAAACATGAAAGTGAACGGTGGAACGCTGCCCAGCCCAGCGCATCTGAGCTGCCAATGGAGCCCGAAATGGCAGGGCAGTTGCTGCCCTTTGTGTTTGGCTCGGGTTCTGGTGTCTTTTCGTAAACCATTGTGTCCATCCAAGTATTTGGTGTTTCTATCCGTATAAATAAATTTTATGAGATAGAAAATATAAGGGATTAACATTTCTACTGAATTACAAAACTTAACTACTGATCAATTCCATAAACTTTCCTCTCTCTTTTTTCCCCCCATTTCATCAAGTAGCTTTTCAAATAATTCGAATAATTACATTGAACTAAATAAAAGTATCTCAAAACCACGATAACGGGATTTCCAGTTGGAAAATCGTATAATTTGTATTTGTTTAACGTGGCCACCCACATAAATAACATAGGCACAGTTATACGTTATGTCTTAACAGTTAACACCCATTACGGAGTTGTGGCTCGCCACAGGATGAGGTATGCACTTACTATATATTTGATCAACTCTGGAAATGGCAAACTTACATTGTCGGGCATTGGCATTGGGGATTGAACTTTCAGCATGTCTAGGCTTGCATGTTATCTCAACAATGGGTGCCTCAACAACCTCTGGTGTTGTAATTGTGGAAAAATTAGTTGTAGATACATTTTTTAAAACAGCTATTAAAATGCAAAAAGTTATTATAAAATAAAAAAATAATAAAAGTAAATCAATCTATCGAGATATTCGTGACATTACAATAAAGAAAATCAGAAACTTACCCTGTTGGACTTGGACATTGACATTGGAAATTGGACTTTCGACTTTGACTTCAACTTGGCTGGGCATGCTTGGTAGCTCAACGATGGGTGCCTCGACAACTGCTGTCGTTGTAATTGTAGAAAAATTAGCTGCAGATACCTTTTTAGAATAACAATTAAAATGCAAAAAATATAAAAGACTTATCAATTGATCGAGATTCATGACAGTATCAAGTCTTCAACTGAAAATGTTCATTATTAATTGCTGTGATTTATTTGGACAATTTCTCGCAATACAACGACCGAATCACAATAACAGGCGAGGTCCAGAGACTCAAGTTTTACTCCAAGACTATGCCCCATTTAGTTCTGATTTTTCACCTCAAAAAATTAATTTTTTGACCATTATTTAACATAGCCAGCCATTAGTTTTTACTTCTTCACTTACAGGTAGGACACACTTTTCTCTCCAACTGTCAAAATATAAACCAAAATTTTTTTTAAGTGCGTAAGATAATTTTTGTAAATTTCCAAGAAAATGAAGGGTATATATAACCCACAAACAATAACTTACAATGATAATTCAAAATCAATAAAATAAAATAAAATAACTGTAGGTTTTATTATTCTCTTTAGAATTTAAATCACTCCGCAAGTGCCTCAACAATTTTGTTTTACTGGATATAACTGTCTCTAAATATTTTATTTTATTGACTAGTTTTTAACAGAAATATATTTGGAATAACTAAAATAAATAATAACAATAAGATATTTATAATACAAAATAAAAGAAGTCCACGGTCCAACCATAGACTTATAAATACTCACTTGAAGTATGTTTCGAAGTGTTGATCCCTCACATAATTCCATAGATTGGCCCGTTATCTCAATTTAATTACTTTCTCCAAATTAAATAAATGATATACATTTAACTGTGGCTGGCTTGTTTATAAACATGAGAATCCAAGAATACGCACCAGGAGACAACTCCGACTGATCAGCCCGTGCCGGTTCTTGTTCTAAATCTGGATCCGATTCATAACTTCTCGAACTCATTGCTTTATCCCTCAGTCTTCTTCTACCTGTTGACCTGGAAAGATATCAAGAAAACCAATATTCTACAGTTAATTGGTGTCAGTTGTGTTAATTTCTACATAAATGGTAGATAGAATTTGATAACATTTCAACGTTGTGCATGCAACAGCTGATCTTTTTAAAAATGCTTTTAAGAACACTCACACAAGCTCTCTCAATTTGATCTGTGCTATGCTGCATGGAAAGTGTTAACGAAGGCAGCGAATTTATAGGCGTTGAGGGAGTAAATTGCAGTATTTGTCTTCAATCTATTGCCTTATTAGCAAATCAGTCTCTAATATTTTTTCTTGGCATCTAAAAACCTCAAATTACAAAATCGAACCGAAATCGTTATTTTCAGACCTTTGATTTGGGTCTACATAGCCCCATGAATGTTTAGGTTTCTAAATCAACCAAACCATTTAAAAATCATTCTATTTAAATTTTCGGTACTTAAAAATAATTTAAAATCGAATTCAACCGTTAATATAATTAGGAAAGAAGAAAACAAATCCTAAGTGAGAGAGTTCGGGAAGCTGCTTGAAAACTGAAAGCAATTTAAACTAAACACCACTATTTTCAATTTTCAATTTATTAAGCCTCATAACCACAAAGTGATGAATTATAATTATATCGTACTATCCTTGTGCATTTTGGAGGTGCTTTCATTACGTATTGTCGTCTTGTAGTTTATTTTCACACCTCATCTTGCATTTAAATTCAACAAAATTTAACTGAAAAAGTGTTAACATCTGTCTCGCTACGAATGAATATTAGTAGTTAATGCCCACAAATGAAAAAGAAAGTGAAACAGAGATATTAGGTCATTGTTCTATGAAGTAATTGCATAACTTTGTTGTATTCCAGTGAAAATTTATTGATTGTTTACTTAAGAAACAAATATAAAATATATATAATCGTTTTAAATAGTTTGATTTATAAATGGCGAAAATCACTCAAATTGAACCATTTTCATTCCTTGAATTTCTTTGTGGAAGAGTAGCAACATACCCAATTTTAGTTAGGTCATGTTTTGTCTTCATTTTCTAAAATTTATTTTTCTTTAAATTCATTTTCAATCACAAATTATCTCAATAAAATAATATTACATGTTGATCCATAAATTTTCCTACTTTTTAATTACAGATTCTTCAAAAAATCGTTTTTACAAAATATATTCTAAAGCGTCTCTATCAAATATGTCCTTGATTGTTTTAGCGCAAATGGTTGCAAAGGTTGGGTGGTTGAAATTAGTTGCATATGTTGTGGTCCATTAGGAAATGTTATATGTGAAACTTTTCTGCATTTTTGTTAACTAGGAACTATCGTGTTACATAAATTTAAAATAAGGGACTAAAATGATCAGAAAAAATAGAATGGGGACCTATTTGTTATTGCATGACTAGGTTGAAAGTTGTACTGCAATTGTCGTCTCTTTTTAGTCTTTTGGTTGTGAAATGCGTGCTTGTTTGATCCTCATACAGCAATAATTGTAGCATGACGTAATTGCACTAATTGTAGCATGACGTAATTGCATATCAGTCGCTAAAGACCAGATCTTTTTAAGCCCCCCCGTCAATCACTCATTATTCGAAAAATTAAAGAATTTTTAAAAATATTTTTTAAAAAATATGTAGTTAAAAAAATAAAAAATTTTTTGATTTATGTGTAAAATATTTTAATATATGAATGTGTAATGAAAAATGATATTGTACCAAACAATTTAAAATTTTAAAGGGGCCCAAATAGGTACTAAACCTTTGTTTGAACTCCATTTTCTCAAAACCTCATATATATATATATATTATTTTTTTGTTATTTTATTTTTTTCAGTTATATATTTTTCTAATAAAATAAGTATACATATAAACTCAAATTTTTTCTTATTTTTTAATCATACATTCTTTAAAAAATCAAAATTACTATTTCCAAATATATCAAACACAACAAATATGCTCAAACAAGGTCTAAGTATTGAATACATTAAAAATTGAGGGTGTCTCCATCAATCCTCTATAGTAATTTATCTCTTGGCATTTATATATAGAGAAAGATATTTCTTTTTATTATCACTACAAGCCAAGTAAGCCCTTGTTTGAAAACAATCATTCGAGGAAAATGGAGTTTTGAATAATAATTTTTTTACAAATTTGTTGTTAAAAAGTAGGAAAGAATTTTGAATTTCCATGCAGAACATTTTATTGTTTGAATGTATAGTTAAAACTTAATCGATTTTACTAGTGGTATATCGTGGTGTACTCAATGGTGTACACCCCACTCACATGGGCGAGGGACCAACTCGAATAAAATATCGTTTCTTTCATATGGGTCCCACATTCATGTGAGTGAGATATACACCATTCGGTACACCTCATTATGTACCACTAGGCAAATTCAAAATTAATATATATATAAAAGTTTTAAAATAATGATTGTCAAACAAAGGTTAAGTTTAGTAAGTGTGATTGCAAAATTTCATAATTGCTCAATTGCTGCTTCTCCAATTTTTTACCGATATACTAAAAGTCAAATTAACTTTTCTTTCATTGAAACATTCCTGTAAAAATAATTCGATCTATCGATCGAGAGAGAGAGTGAGAGAGTGTTAGGTACTTATATTGCATCCCATTGAAACATATATTAAGATACGAAGTCCGACTTACAAAAGAGTTCAGTTTACGAGCATATTTGGAAAGGATTAAAATCTGATTTTAATTTAAGTCAAAATCAAACAATCAATATTAACCATATTTTTCATGAGCCCTACAATTTTTCAATCATATATTTAAAAAACTTCTATCACAATCTGCTAAAAAATCTAATTTTAATCACCAACAAACACCTTCTACATAAGACATTCTTGTTGAGAAGAAAGACACATACCCCTTTATGTTAATTATTTATCTCATCTATAATCAGTATTAATATTGACAAATTCTTTTGCGTTACTCATAAGCTAATCATCTCATCCATGAGATGTGATGAATGTAGTTTTAAAAGATACAGCATGAAAGAATTATAATTGACCATTAAGTTACAAGTATAATTGAATAATAATATATTACAAAATTTAGAAAAAATTCCAATACCGCACTATTAGACCAGTCTACAGTCGATGCAATATAAACTCCAAAAAAATAAAATAATAATAATAATAATAATAATAATAATAATAATAATAATAATAATAATAAAAATAATAAAATAAATAAATAAACCTTTGAACCACACTCGATTTACCAGTCGGGTCATTGTTAATTAAAAATTTCAAATTTTATTTAGCATTTGAATAGTCGCAATACACTACAAACTTCATTTTCACTTAGGGTCCATTTAATTGTAAAGATGGAATTGAATTGAATTGAAAACGAATTCTAGGGAATTGAATTGCCTAGAAATTGTTTTCTTGGGAATTGTAAATTGTTGTGTTTGATAGGTATAATTTTTCACGTGAAAAATATTGAAATAAAAGTATTTTTTGGTGTTTGTTTGGTTTTGTTTTACATGAAAATTGTCAATTAAAGAGATAGATTTTACTGGTATTGGAAATAAAATTTGTCTCCATTGCCAACAAAAAAAATTCAAGAAAATTATCTTTTTTTTATATTCGTTTGGCTTTGTTTTACATGAAAATTATCAAATAAAGGGAAATATTTTTTTTATAATAATTCTTAAAATTTGTTTCCATTGCCAAAAAAAAAAAAAAAAAAAAAAAAAAAAAACGTGAACAGTAACCGGGAAAATCATTGGTGGGAATTGATTTTCCCATAAAAGCAAGAAAATTGCACTTCCTAATAAAACCAAGAATCTAAATTCCATGGAAAACTAAACCCTATCAAACAACTAAAAGTTGGAAAATGCAAGGTAAATTCCATTTTCCATGGAAAAAATTAACCAATCAAACATTCCCTTATTTTAAATTGCTTATTTCATTGCTAGTTACTTTTTCTACTTCATCTTTTAAGCCTCTCATCTTCTTGAGTTTTGGAGCAAAGATTGAAGAAAAAAAATTAAGGATTAATTTAGTGAACAATAATTATTATTACTAACTTTTACATAATAAAAAAATAACTTTTATTATATTTGACATGAGTTAACTATCTCGTTCAATCACTAGATTAGGAGCTGAACTATTGACTCAGTAACCCACCTCTACATGTGGTTTAGCATTCAAATTGAATATAAGAACTATGATATTACCCACAAATGTTTAAGAACTCTCTTGAGGGTGTGTGATCGAGCAAACTTCACAAATATATGAAATCGTTGACAAGTAATAAATGTGATGAGAATATCTATCGTCCTTCAAAGAGTAAATTTCAATTCAAATGTACTAATTTTGTATAAAATTCGAATCATTTAATACAAGAGAGATTATTATGTTATTATACTAAGTTAATCTAAGATATGTGTAACAAGTGTTTGTTTATATCAAATTATTGATGATTGTATTAGAATTTGAATCCACGTATTGCTGTTTGCTTCAATTTTTTATTATACAATTTAGTTTCATTCATGCATTCTGGACGATCGATAAAGTTATTATATATAATTTTTTTGAAGATAAATCAAATCTATTCTAATCAGACCCGATAATACTTCTAATCTAAATTTGAATGATTAGAATAGAGTAAATTACACAATTATCTATATCCGTATATTAATGTTACCGTGTTCCAAACTTATTGTGAACTTTTCAGTACTGCAACAAGCAACTAATAATCAAGAAACTCAAAATTTAACTAAACTACTAGTCCTGATTTAAATAAATATACAATATGGTTCATCTCAATCAATAGAGGAATCACCTAGCATGTTGATATGTAAATTACCCCAAAATTATTTTAAAAAAATATCACCCGAAATTGATAACGATGAAAGAAATACGAAAAGTCTACTTTATCTTCTTGAATCTTGATATCAGACTTGGATCTTCAATCTTTGTGTTAATTGCCCTTAATTTTCATTCTAGACCTCTTCCTAATGGTGTAATTATGATGTTTTATGTTGTAATCTTCGTCCCTTACGTCATCTAGTTGCTTAAATAGATGTTAGCATATTTTGTCCCCAATAGAGTTTGTGTCAAAGTAGGAATTAAACGTGTTCAAGTTGAAAACAACAAAGCGCGCACGCCATATAACTGATTCAATCTCGAGTTAGCTCGAACACGGCTCACATATGGGCCGTTCTCAAGCAGTCGTCAATATTGTTCTCATAATTTTCTTTCTTTATTTTTGATTGAGACGATTCGAAGTATGTTAAAAAGCTAACTCAAAAAGCTATAATTCCTTCAGAAGTATTATTTTTCCAATTCGAAAGTTTATTATGCGAAACATTGGTCTCAATTTTTGGTTGAAAATTTGAAACATAACTTGTGCCGTTGAAATTTTAATGCTTTAATTATATTTCAATGCTTCACTCATTTGACTTCTAATTACATCTAATTAACGTCCTAGCACTCTCCAATTATCGATATGCGGCCCGAATCAACTTTTGAAAGTTTTCATTTTAGTCTCCAAAATTTGAATTTATTCCATTTTCGTCCATTTATTGTTCTTTTCTTCTAATTCCATCAATTTGCACTGAGTTCAACTTAACAAATATAATTTAACTATATAGGTGTACAAAATATACTTATCAGTATGCATTTGATAAAATTGTTCCAATTCATTTTAATTTGTGGCCTACCAAACTAATTAGATATCTGATTATTTTGGGATACTTTTCTCTCTATTTGCTTGTCTATCTATGGCCATTGTGCACGTGTTAATGATCGACTTATGTTTATTACTTGAATCTCCTTTTTGAAGAGTAACAACATATTTTATTTAGGTCAAGTTTGATCCTATTTTTAGAAGTTTATTTTTTTTCAAACTTATTTTTAACAACACATTCTTCCAATTAAATAATTTGCACATGGATCCATCCATAAGATTTCCTTACTTTTAAAACACATTATTCAAAAATATATTTTTTTACAAAATTTGTTGTCAAAAATCCTCTCAAACATAGACTTGATTGGTTGAAATTATTTGTTTGTGGTGTGGTCCATTAGGAATGAGACTTGTCTGCATGTTTCAATGTCAGTTGGAATAGTTTTTGTTAACAGTGAACCACGGTGCTACGTAAAACTAAAAATAGAGGACTAAAATGATATGAAAAATAGAATGATGGCCTATTTGTTATTACATGACTAGGTTGAAAGCTCATCCTGCAATTTTTCTCGCTCTTTTGACCTTTTGGTTGTATTTGATTCTCATAATTGTAACATGACGTAATTGCATCGTTCACTGAAGATTCTTGCTTATTAGCAATTGTGATACATTAAAAATTGCATTCATCGCCATCAATCCTTTATAGTAATTTATTTCTTAGCATTAATATTTTTATTATAACTGCAAGTCAAGGAAGTGTAGTACTTGTGTTTGCTAAAATCCATGTATACTTTATGTCGAAAATTATCGCGTTATATTTAAAGTAAAATAAATGTTATATCGTGAAAATATTCAAGTAAACACAATTCTTTCGAAAAAGGGGGAGGGTCGGCGGTGTTAGATACTTATGTTGCATCACGAAGATATATATATATATATATATATATATATATTATGTCGAAAATTATCGCGTTATATTTAAAGTAAAATAAATGTTATATCATGGAAATATTCAAGTAAACACAATTCTTTCGAAAAAGGGGGAGGGTCGGCGGTGTTAGATACTTATGTTGCATCACGAAGAGATATATATATATATATATATATATACACACACACGAATTTTGATTTACAAAAGCTAATCATGTTAAGAAGACTGATAGAAACCTTTTTATGTTAACTATTTATTTTATCTATAATAAGTGTTAAACTCGACAAATCCTTTTTAAGAGATGATCATGTCATAGATGAGTGGAGATGAATGGGGTTTTGAATTCTATAGCTTGAAAGAATTATACTTGACTGCTAATCAAAAGTATAAAAGGAATAATAATATATTTTCAATATTTATTAAAACATTCATTCAAGAAGTATTACCCAGTAATATTGAACTCGAATAAGTTAGATGGTTCGATGGACAACTCGTGACCCGATGCCAAATCGGTTCGAGCTGTACTAATAGATTAGTCTATAATCGACACAATAAAAAAACAAAAAACCTTTGAACGAAACCCATTAACTGTCGATTTATTGTTAAGTAAAATTTTCAGATTTTATTTAGCATTTGAATAGTTGCATAACACACTGCACTTCATTTGTCCTTTCTTTTAATTGTTTTTTTCAATGCCAACTATTTTTTCTACTTCATCTTTAGAACCTTTCATCTTCTCAAGTTTTGGAGCAAAGATCGGAAAAAAAAATTTTAATTAAAAAATTTAGTATTATATTAGTAAATTATTCTAATTATTATTACTAACTTTTTATATTATAAAAATAATTCTTATTATATTTGACATAAGTTGATTTATCCGTTCAACCATTAGATTAGAGGTTGAAACATTTGATGAAACTGTCTTAGTTCATTTAATTTGTGGCCTACCAATCCTATTAGACATCTGAATATATAAGAATACTTTTCTGTCTATATTTGCTAGTCTATCGATGGGCCATTAGGCACGCGTTAATCTGGGCTTATGTTCACTCTATGAATCTCGTTGTTGAAGAGTAACAATGTACCTAATTTTATTTAGGCCCTACACCCCCTTTTTTTTTTTAAAAAAAATTGTTTTTAAAACTACATATCCTTCGAAAAAAATATTTTTCACGTGGAACCATAAATTTTTCTACATTTTAATCAAATATTTTTTTTAAAAAATATTTTCAAAAAATTTATTCTTAAAAATCTTTAACAAACATGGACTTAATTGTTTTAGCAACGATGGTTGCAAAGTTTGGGGGGTCTAAATCATTTGTGCGAGATGTGGTCCATTAGGAAATGTGATATGTGAGATTTGTGTAAACCGTCAGTTCGATAGTTTTTGTTAACTAGGAACCATGGTGCTATGTAAAATTAAAAATGGGAGCCTAGAATGATTAGAAAAATAGAACGGGGACCTATTTGTTATTATTATATGACTAGATTGAAAGCTGCAATTTTCCTCGCTTTTTAGTTTTAGTTGTGTAAAATGTGTTTGTTTGATTCTCATAATTATAGCATGACGTAATTGTATGGGGTCACCGAACGCTCGTGCTTACTAACCATTCCAATGTAATACATTAAAAATTGTTGGTGTCGTCCTCATTCATTTATAATAATTTATTTCTTATATATATATAT
>NW_019233501.1:163454-164102 GCF_002742605.1 Olea europaea var. sylvestris
AAGTTAAAGTAACTTTTCTTTCATTGAAATATTAAAGTAAAGATAAAAAAATTTCTAAAAAAAAAAAAAGTTGGGTAATTATGTTGCGTCTCATAGAAATACATATTAAGACTCGAAATTCGATTTATAAGAGTTTGATTTACAAAAGCTAGTCTTATTAAGAAGAATGATACAAACCCTTTTATGTTAGTTATTTATCTTATCTCTAATCAATGTTAAATTCGATAAATCCTTTATGTTATTCATGAAATGATCATCTCATGGATGACAGGTGATCAATTTGTCTCATACAAATCGACCTTTTTTCCAAGCTTCAATGTCCAACATGAATATGTCCACACACATAAGCATCGTTTAGGCTATTTTCGAATTTTGAAGAACTCTAACCCACAGTAAATTGCTTTCATTAATAACAATTCTCACCATTCTACACAAACTCTTAGTTATGAATTTAACGTACAAATTGCTTTGCCCTCGTTTCGCACCCCATAAAAATTAAAATATATTTTTTCTCTATTTTCTTTTCAATCACACATTCTCCAGTAAAATAATATTACATGTAAATTAAAAATATTTTTTTCGTTTTTAACCTCACATTAATAAAAAAATACACTATTCCAAAAATTATAATCTCAAATAATGGGGGCT